>NC_042620.1:5815201-5913128 GCF_901001135.1 Rhinatrema bivittatum | reverse complement strand
CCCAATAGGATCTGTTTCTTCTGCTCTCCCAGGGCCCTCTTACCCAACGTGTAACCTCTGTGTAGGAACCGCTCTGCCCTGGATGGATGGTGAAATGGGGTAGAGTTGAAGGGGCACTGGGTCTTTGGAGGAGGCAGGACCACAGAATCAGGACACATTTTGCAACTGCGACAGAAGTTCAAAAAGAATTCAGGAGAAATGTTTTCTCTGACTGAAACCATCTCTGGCCATCTTCTTCCTTCCGTGACCTTTCATCTGTTCTAAGAAAGGCGTGTCCCCAGCCCGTCTCTCTTGTTCTCCATCTGTCTCTGCTCAAGTCCTTGTCAGGAGTCAGGGAGGAGGAGGTGTGAACACTGCCCTACGCCCCTGGAGCTGGGACCAGACCCGCAGCTCCTTTTTAAACTCCCTGTTACCACTGAGAAAGTAGCAATGGGGCAGACATAACTCAGGTTGTATCTGAGTGACCCTCCTAACTGGAGGAGGGGGGGGGAGGGCTCAGAGAGGGAGAGCCTGCTGTAAAGAGCTGTGTGCACACATAATAATCAGCTGGAGGAGTCCTCTGGACATTTAAGCTCTCAAAGGTACACAATACTGATACTCAGTCAGGGTCCTGCTCTGCTAGAGCCTAGGCTATATCCGCAAAAACTTGTTACTCACTCCTTCTCTCTCCTTTCACCCCAGGGTATGGGCTCGCTCCCCAGAGACTCGTTACTCACTCCTTCTCTCTCCTTTCACCCCAGGGTATGGGCTCTCTCCCCAGAGACTCGTTACTCACTCCTTCTCTCTCCTTTCACCCCAGGGTATGGAATCTCTCCCCAGAGACTCGTTACTCACTCCTTCTAACTCCTTTCACCCCAGGGTATGGGCTCTCTCCCCAGAGACTCGTTACTCACTCCTTCTCTCTCCTTTCACCCCAGGGTATGGGCTCTCTCCCCAGAGACTCGTTACTCACTCCTTCTAACTCCTTTCACCCCAGGGTATGGGCTCTCTCCCCAGAGACTCGTTACTCACTCCTTCTATCTCCTTTCACCCCAGGGTATGGGCTGTCTCCCCAGAGACTCGTTACTCACTCCTTCTATCTCCTTTCACCCCAGGGTATGGGCTCTCTCCCCAGAGACTCGTTACTCACTCCTTCTCTCTCCTTTCACCCCAGGGTATGGGCTCTCTCCCCAGAGACTAGTTACTCACTCCTTCTCTCTCCTTTCACCCCAGGGAATGGGCTCTCTCCCCAGAGACTCGTTACTCACTCCTTCTATCTCCTTTCACCCCAGAGTATGGCTCTCTCCCCAGAGACTTGTTACTCACTCCTTCTATCTTCTTTCACCCCAGGGAATGGGCTCTCTCCCCAGAGACTCGTTACTCACTCCTTCTCTCTCCTTTCACCCCAGGGTATGGGCTCTCTCCCCAGAGACTCGTTACTCACTCCTTCTCTCTCCTTTCACCCCAGGGAATGGGCTCTCTCTCCAGAGACTCGTTACTCACTCCTATCTCCTTTCACCCCAGAGTATGGCTCTCTCCCCAGAGACTCGTTACTCACTCCTTCTATCTCCTTTCACCCCAGAGTATGGCTCTCTCCCCAGAGACTCGTTACTCACTCCTTCTATCTCCTTTCACCCCAGGGAATGGGCTCTCTCCCCAGAGACTCGTACTCACTCCTTCTCTCTCCTATCACCCCAGGGTATGGGCTCGCTCCCCAGAGACTCGTTACTCACTCCTTCTCTCTCCTTTCACCCCAGGGTATGGGCTCTCTCCCCAGAGACTCGTTACTCACTCCTTCTCTCTCCTTTCACCCCAGGGTATGGACTCTCTCCCCAGAGACTCGTTACTCACTCCTTCTAACTCCTTTCACCCCAGGGTATGGGCTCTCTCCCCAGAGACTCGTTACTCACTCCTTCTATCTCCTTTCACCCCAGGGTATGGGCTGTCTCCCCAGAGACTCGTTACTCACTCCTTCTATCTCCTTTCACCCCAGGGTATGGGCTCTCTCCCAGAGACTCGTTACTCACTCCTTCTCTCTCCTTTCACCCCAGGGTATGGGCTCTCTCCCCAGAGACTAGTTACTCACTCCTTCTCTCTCCTTTCACCCCAGGGAATGGGCTCTCTCCCCAGAGACTCGTTACTCACTCCTTCTATCTCCTTTCACCCCAGAGTATGGCTCTCTCCCCAGAGACTTGTTACTCACTCCTTCTATCTTCTTTCACCCCAGGGAATGGGCTCTCTCCCCAGAGACTCGTTACTCACTCCTTCTCTCTCCTTTCACCCCAGGGTATGGGCTCTCTCCCCAGAGACTCGTTACTCACTCCTTCTCTCTCCTTTCACCCCAGGGAATGGGCTCTCTCTCCAGAGACTCGTTACTCACTCCTATCTCCTTTCACCCCAGAGTATGGCTCTCTCCCCAGAGACTCGTTACTCACTCCTTCTATCTCCTTTCACCCCAGAGTATGGCTCTCTCCCCAGAGACTCGTTACTCACTCCTTCTATCTCCTTTCACCCCAGGGAATGGGCTCTCTCCCCAGAGACTCGTTACTCACTCCTTCTCTCTCCTATCACCCCAGGGTATGGGCTCTCTCCCCAGAGACTCGTTACTCACTCCTTCTCTCTCCTTTCACCCCAGAGTATGGCTCTCTCCCCAGAGACTCGTTACTCACTCCTTCTATCTCCTTTCACCCCAGGGCTTGGGCTGTCTCTGTAGTTGCTCCTCACTCTCTCCTTTTGGGGCCGATGTAAGAAAACCCCTGCTACAATTAGTGTTAATGTCAGTGCGGATTTAACTTAATGTGCGCTTTAAAAAGGGGTCCCCACTGGATGCCGTAAGCTAATGAGATCCATATCAAACATACCAAACGAAAAATACGAGTTATAATGTGAGTTAAACTGAAAAATATGCAGTAATACATAAAAGGAGTAAGGGGGTAGGTGCTTGAAGTTGGAAGGAAAGTGGCCTTGCATGCATGACTGGCAGTGAGCATCCTGACCTGGGCACAGTTCCACAAGCAAGAAGATTTGTGCAAGGTAAGCCAATGACATCAAATGGTAAGCTCTCTAGGGCAGGCACCCACAGTGCTGTGCATTTCAAATGGCTTTAGTTGCCTGTTCCAGAGAGCTTACCCTTTGAGTCTTGCATGCAAATCCATTTTGGTCACCCTCCTTCCAACTTCAAGTGCTCACCTCCGTACTCCTGGTTTAATGCACTTAAGTGGATTTTCAGGTTAACTCCTCGGCCTGAGGGGAGTAAAAGTCAGGAAAAATACTGGCGTCCATGTGAGAGAAGCAGCCAGACACTACCACACTGGGCACAGCAATAGTATATCATGGCCGCCAGAAATGTGAGTTCGGTTTTACTCCTGCTCTGACCCAGGAGTTAACAAAATGTGCTTTAAGCTCTCTGCTCTTTAACGCACCTTGCAACATAAGAACATAAGAAATTGCCATGCTGGGTCAGACCAAGGGTCCATCAAGCCCAGCATCCTGTTTCCAAGAGTGGCCAATCCAGGCCACAAGAACCTGGCAATTACCCAAACACTAAGAAGATCCCATGCTACTGATGCAATTAATAGCAGTGGCTATTCCCTAAGTAAACTTGATTAATAGCAATTAATGGACTTGTCCTCCAAGAACTTATCCAAACCTTTTTTGAACCCAGCTACACTAACTGCACTAACCACATCCTCTGGCAAGAAATTGCAGAGCTTTATTGTGCGTTGAGTGTAAAAGAATTTTTTCCGATTAGTCTTAAATGTGCTACTTGCTAACTTCATGGATTGCCCCCTAGTCCTTCTATTATCTGAAAGAGTAAATAACCGAGTCACATCTACCCGTTCTAGACCTCTCATGATTTTAAACACCTCTATCATATCCCCCCTCAGTCGTCTCTTCTCCAAGCTGAAAAGTCCTAACCTCTTTAGCCTTTCCTCATAGGGGAGTTGTTCCATCCCCTTTATCATTTTGGTTGCCCTTCTCTGTACCTTCTCCATCGCAATTATATCTTTTTTGAGATGCGGCGATCAGAATTGTACACAGTATTCAAGGTGCGGTCTCACCATGGAGCGATACAGAGGCATTATGACAGTTTCCGTTTTATTCACCATTCCCTTTCTAATAATTCCCAACATTCTGTTTGCTTTTTTGACTGCCACAGCACACTGAGCTGACTATTTTAAAGCTAATGCCTTCTTTGCATGCAAGCGCACTGATCTTAGCAGAGGTTTCTACGTGCCATTAGCGCCCCTTGTAACATCGGCCTCTTTGTCTCCTCCCACCCGCGGCATGGGCTGTCTCTTCCTGGGGATCCTCCCACCTTAGGATATGAGCTTCTCGGCAGAGACTCTTCTCTTTACTCTCTCCTTCTGCCTTGTCTTTATAAGGAAGGATTGCATGGGACATGCTCTCCGCAGACTTGGGCTGATTTTTGTCTGTAGGCCGGGGGAACAGGATATTCGTTAGATAGAGAGGTCATCCTCATTAAAATGTAGCATTCTTCACTGACTCCATCTCTCATAATGGCAAGGCTGAATACCTCCAGCCCCAGTAAAGACAAAAGCTGAGTTAGTGAGTTCAAGTATCTAATCCCTGCACTGCTCCAATGAGCTACACCGAGGTCTGTGACCCCTGCATACCTACCCAACCCCCCAGAGATATTTTTCAAAGATGAATAAACAGAGGGGGAGAGAGATCTGTGTCAACCAGCAGCAGGCACTACAAGGAATGGTACAAGAGGATATACAGGAATATATAAAAAGCTTGTGTCAGTCACACAAACGTATCTGTCTATGACTATCAGGTGGCGTCTTGAACAGTGGAATGGCAGCCTCTCAGGCTCCCACAAACACACACACGCAGGCTCTCATTCTCTCAGGCGACCACACACAAGCAGGTATTCACTTTCTCAGGCAGACACACACACACACACACACACACACACGCAGGCTCTCATTCTCTCAGGCGACCACACACAAGCAGGTATTCACTTTCTCAGGCAGACACACACACACACACACACACACACACACAAGCAGGCTCTCATTCTCTCAGGCGACCACACACAAGCAGGTATTCACTTTCTCAGGCAGACACACACACACACACACACACACACACACATACACACACACACACACACATACACACACACACACTGTTGCGACAGTCGCTGCCCAACGTCTCCACCTCGCCCACCTTAGCTCATTGGCAACTCCCTCTTTGCCTGTGGGAAGTTTGGCTGCCGCGGCGTCCTCCTGCCGTTCTCCTCCGGCGTCCCCGGACCGGCTAGACGCTGCACACCGCCATGTTTCCACGGAGCTTAAGGGCGCACGCACGCGCGGCGCGGCCCTGACTGAAGTACCACCTGTGGTGCGAACCTCAGGGGCGTCCCCCTGAGATGATATCATCCGCACCGGATATTTAAGGTCTCTGAAATCGTTAACGTATCGAGTTAGCAAGGGTTAGCAGGGATAGGATTACTAGGGTTACTCTACCTAAGCTACTCTGCCTCCTCGGACTTACCAGGGGTACCAGCTCCTCGGGGGCCTCGCTTTCTCTTTTGCCCTTCAGATCGCAGTCTGGAACCGGTACTCGCTCCTCGAGGGGCCTCGTTCCCGGACTTGCTTCTGAATATCACATCTGCCAGGAAGTCATCACTGCCTATTACATCTGTGAGTTACCATCACTCTCTCGGAGCTTTCCCTGGAACCAGGTACTCGCTCCTCGAGGGCCTACTTCATTCCAGCTCCCGGGCTGCTTTAAGAGATTATTGTGTGAGTGTTACCATCAGGTTCTCTTCCTGAACTCTGCATCCCCTGCCTACTCACTATATTCAGTTTCTCTACAGCTCAGCCTCCAGGGATCGCTGTTCCAGTATCTGAGGGACTACAGCCCAGCCGGGCTCTTCCAGCTCACTACTGCCACCTCTGGTGGTTCAATATACTGTTTAATAAAAGAACTAATGTGTGTCTGTCTCCATACTCTGAGCCTGACCGGTGGTCCCTTTCGGGATCTTACCCCGGGGGCGTGGTCATCTGCCACCTGCCCAAGGATCCACCCACAACTACCTCAAATACTAACACACACAGAAACAGGCTCTCACTCTCTCAAGCTCCCTCACACATGCACATGCACACACACAGACACAAAGACACACATATGCAAACTGTCACTCTCAGGCTCCCACACACAAGCAGGCTCTCACTCGCTCAGGCTCCCACACACGCAGGCTCTCATTCTCTCAGGCGACCACACACAGAGGCTCTCACTCTCTCAAGCTCCCTCACACATGCGCGTGCACACACACAGACACAAAGACACACATACACACATAGGCAAACTCTCACTCTCAGGCTCCCACACACAAGCAGGCTCTCACTCGCTCAGGCTCCCACACACGCAGGCTCTCATTCTCTCAGGCGACCACACACAGAGGCTCTCACTCTCTCAAGCTCCCTCACACATGCGCGTGCACACACACACACACAAAGACACATATACACACATAGGCAAACTCTCACTCTCAGGCTCCCACACACAAGCAGGCTCTCACTCGCTCAGGCTCCCACACACGCAGGCTCTCATTCTCTCAGGCGACCACACACAGAGGCTCTCTCTCTCTCAAGCTCCCTCACACATGCACGTGCATACACACAGACACACATACACACATATGGAAACTCTCATTTGCTCAGGCTCCCACACACATGCAGGCTCTCACTCGCTCAGGCTCCCACACACAGAGGCTCTCAGTCTCTCAAGTTCATACACACACAGGGACTCAATCTCTCAGGCTAACACACATTCACAAATACTCAGGCTCTCACTCTCTCAAGCTCCCTCACACATGCGCGTGCACACACACAGACACAAAGACACACATACACACATATGGAA
This sequence comes from Rhinatrema bivittatum, assembly GCF_901001135.1. NCBI lineage: Eukaryota > Metazoa > Chordata > Amphibia > Gymnophiona > Rhinatrematidae > Rhinatrema > Rhinatrema bivittatum. The sequence goes on along the minus strand of NC_042620.1, from coordinate 5,906,252 downwards.
ACTCTCACTCTCAGGCTCCCACACACAGAGGCTCTCGGTCTCTCAGGCTCCCACACACAAAGGCTCTCGGTCTCTCAGGCTCATACACACACAGGGACTCAATCTCTCAGGCTAACACTTTCACAAATATTCAGGCTCTCACTCTCTCAAGCTCCCTCACACATGCGCGTGCACACACACAGACACAAAGACACACATACACACATATGGAAACTCTCACTCTCAGGCTCCCACACACAGAGGCTCTCGGTCTCTCAGGCTTCCACACACAAAGGCTCTCGGTCTCTCAGGCTCATACACACACAGGGACTCAATCTCTCAGGCTAACACTTTCACAAATACTCAGGCTCTCACTCTCTCAAGCTCCCTCACACATGCGCGTGCACACACACAGACACAAAGACACACATACACACATATGGAAACTCTCACACTCAGGCTCCCACACACAGAGGCTCTTCGGTCACTCAAGCTCCCACACACACAGGCTCTCACTCTCTCAGGCTCCCCCCCCCCCCCCCCACACGCACATGTAAGCTCACTTACACACACTCAGGCTCTTAATATCTCGAGCTACACCCCCCCCCCCCACAGGCTTTCAGTCTTAAATCCTCCCTGACCCCCCCCCCCCCCCCGCACATAAACTTTCATGCTCTCAGGCTCCCCTCCCATCAGGCCCACCCATGTCTATGCCAATGTCGTGGACCTGTGGACTGAATAAAAGACAGGAAAGAGGAAGTAGGACAAAATGAACAGTTCTCTCACTGGAGGACCATAAATGGTGGAGTGCCTGAGGCATCTGAACTGGAACGAGTGCTTTTACATCTTCTGGAACAAATGCTATTCAATGCTCTCTTGACATGGGCAAAAACAAACATCTAATATACTGCCAAAGAGCTTAATAGAAAGATTCCCTAATGTTCTATATGCATTTTGTTAGTTTAATAAATTAAAAATATTTATATGTTTTCAATTTTCATTTACTTTAAAATTTAAATTAGTTATGAACCAGAAAACACAAGCAAGGCCGGGCAGTTTCTGCTAGTACTAATATATATAGAGAGAGCGCTCTCTGCTGGTGATACTACAGGGGGATAGAGAGTGAGAGAGAGAGAGAGAGAGATCTGAGTCCCAGCCAGCAGGAGGCGCTGCAGGGAATAGTACAGGGGATATAGATATATCTATGTATCTAGAGAGAGAGAGATCTGTGTCCCAGCCAGCAGGAGGCGCTGCAGGGAATAGTACAGGGAGGGATATAGATATATCTATATATCTAGAGAGAGAGAGAGATCTGTGTCCCAGCCAGCAGGAGGCGCTGCAGGGAATAGTACAGGGGATATATATCTGTGTATCTAGAGAGAGAGAGATCTGTGTCCCAGCCAGCAGGAGGTGCTGCAGGGAATAGTACAGGGGATATAGATATATCTATATATCTAGAGTGAGAGAGATCTGTGTCCCAGCCAGTAGGAGGCACTACAGGGAATAGTACAGGGGATATATATCTATGTATCTAGAGAGAGAGAGAGATCTGTGTCCCAGCCAGCAGGAGGCGCTGCAGGGAATAGTACAGGGGATATAGATATATCTATCTAGAGAGAGAGAGAGATCTGTGTCCCAGCCAGCAGGAGGCACTGCAGGGAATAGTACAGAAGATATAGATATATCTATCTAGAGAGAGAGAGATCTGTGTCCCAGCTAGCAGGAGGCACTGCAGGGAATAGTACAGGGGATATAGATATATCTATATATCTAGAGAGAGAGAGAGATCTGTGTCCCAGCCAGCAGGAGGCGCTACAGGAAACAGTACAGGGGATATAGATATATCTATATATCTAGAGAGAGAGAGAGATCTGTGTCCCAGCCAGCAGGAGGCACTGCAGGGAATAGTACAGGGGATATATATCTATGTATCTAGAGAGAGAGAGAGAGATCTGTGTCCCAGCCAGCAGGAGGCACTGCAGGGAATAGTACAGGGGATATAGATATATCTATGTATCTAGAGAGAGAAATCTGTGTCCCAGCCAGCAGGAGGCACTGCAGGGAATACAGGGGATATAGATATATCTATGTATCTAGAGAGAGAGATCTGTGTCCCAGCCAGCAGGAGACGCTGCAGGGAATAGTATAGGGGATATAGATATATCTATGTATCTAGAGAGAGAGAGATCTGTGTCCCAGCCAGCAGGAGGCGCTGCAGGGAATAGTACAGGGGATATAGATATATCTATATATCTAGAGAGAGAGAGAGATCTGTGTTCCAGCCAGCAGGAGGCACTGCAGGGAATAGTACAGGGGATATAGATATATCTATTTATCTAGAGAGAGAGAGATCTGTGTCCCAGCCAGCAGGAGGCACTGCAGGGAATAGTACAGGGGATATAGATATATCTATGTATCTAGAGAGAGAGAGAGAGATCTGTGTCCCAGCCAGCAGGAGGCGCTGCAGGGAATAGTACAGGGGATATAGATATATCTATGAATCTAGAGAGAGAGAGATCTGTGTCCCAGCCAGCAGGAGGTGCTGCAGGGAATAGTACATGGGATATAGATATATCTATGTATCTAGAGAGAGAGAGATCTGTGTCCCAGCCAGCAGGAGACGCTGCAGGGAATAGTATAGGGGATATAGATATATCTATGTATCTAGAGAGAGAGAGATCTGTGTCCCAGCCAGCAGGAGGCGCTGCAGGGAATAGTACAGGGGATATAGATATATCTATTTATCTAGAGAGAGAGAGAGATCTGTGTTCCAGCCAGCAGGAGGCACTGCAGGGAATAGTACAGGGGATATAGATATATCTATTTATCTAGAGAGAGAGATCTGTGTCCCAGCCAGCAGGAGGCACTGCAGGGAATAGTACAGGGGATATAGATATATCTATGTATCTAGAGAGAGAGAGAGAGATCTGTGTCCCAGCCAGCAGGAGGCGCTGCAGGGAATAGTACAGGGGATATAGATATATCTATGAATCTAGAGAGAGAGAGATCTGTGTCCCAGTCAGCAGGAGGTGCTGCAGGGAATAGTACAGGGGATATAAATATATCTATGTATCTAGAGAGAGAGATCTGTGTCCCAGCCAGCAGGAGGTGCTGCAGGGAATAGTACAGGGGATATAGATATATCTATGTATCTAGAGAGAGAGAGATCTGTGTCCCAGCCAGCAGGAGGCGCTGCAGGGAATAGTACAGGGGATATAGATATATCTATTTATCTAGAGAGAGAGAGAGATCTGTGTCCCAGCCAGCAGGAGGCACTGCAGGGAATAGTACAGGGGATATAGATATATCTATTTATCTAGAGAGAGAGATCTGTGTCCCAGCCAGCAGGAGGCGCTGCAGGGAATAGTACAGGGGATATAGATATATCTATGTATCTAGAGAGAGAGAGAGAGATCTGTGTCCCAGCCAGCAGGAGGCGCTGCAGGGAATAGTACAGGGGATATAGATATATCTATGTATCTAGAGAGAGAGAGAGATCTGTGTCCCAGCCAGCAGGAGGCGCTGCAGGGAATAGTACAGGGGATATAGATATATCTATGTATCTAAAGAGAGAGATCTGTGTCCCAGCCAGCAGGAGGCGCTGCAGGGAATAGTACAGGGGATATAGATATATCTATTTATCTAGAGAGAGAGATCTGTGTCCCAGCCAGCAGGAGGCGCTGCAGGGAATAGTACAGGGGATATAGATATATCTATGTATCTAGAGAGAGAGAGAGATCTGTGTCCCAGCCAGCAGGAGGCGCTGCAGGGAATAGTAGAGGGGATATAGATATATCTATTTATCTAGAGAGAGAGAGAGATCTGTGTCCCAGCCAGCAGGAGGCGCTGCAGGGAATAGTACAGGGGATATAGATATATCTATTTATCTAGAGAGAGAGAGAGATCTGTGTCCCAGCCAGCAGGAGGCGCTGCAGGGAATAGTACAGGGGATATAGATATATCTATTTATCTAGAGAGAGAGAGAGATCTGTGTCCCAGCCAGCAGGAGGCACTGCAGGGAATAGTACAGGGGATATAGATATATCTATTTATCTAGAGAGAGAGATCTGTGTCCCAGCCAGCAGGAGGCGCTGCAGGGAATAGTACAGGGGATATAGATATATCTATGTATCTAGAGAGAGAGAGATCTGTGTCCCAGCCAGCAGGAGGCGCTGCAGGGAATAGTAGAGGGGATATAGATATATCTATGTATCTAGAGAGAGAGAGAGATCTGTGTCCCAGCCAGCAGGAGGCGCTGCAGGGAATAGTACAGGGGATATAGATATATCTATGTATCTAGAGAGAGAGATCTGTGTCCCAGCCAGCAGGAGGCGCTGCAGGGAATAGTACAGGGGATATAGATATATCTATGTATCTAGAGAGAGAGATCTGTGTCCCAGCCAGCAGGAGGCGCTGCAGGGAATAGTACAGGGGATATAGATATATCTATGTATCTAGAGAGAGAGATCTGTGTCCCAGCCAGCAGGAGGCGCTGCAGGGAATAGTAGAGGGGATATAGATTTATCTATGTATCTAGAGAGAGAGAGAGATCTGTGTCCCAGCCAGCAGGAGGCGCTGCAGGGAATAGTAGAGGGGATATAGATATATCTATGTATCTAGAGAGAGAGAGATCTGTGTCCCAGCCAGCAGGAGGCGCTGCAGGGAATAGTACAGGGGATATAGATATATCTATGTATCTAGAGAGAGAGATCTGTGTCCCAGCCAGCAGGAGGCGCTGCAGGGAATAGTACAGGGGATATAGATATATCTATGTATCTAGAGAGAGAGATCTGTGTCCCAGCCAGCAGGAGGCGCTGCAGGGAATAGTAGAGGGGATATAGATATATCTATGTATCTAGAGAGAGAGAGAGATCTGTGTCCCAGCCAGCAGGAGGCGCTGCAGGGAATAGTACAGGGGATATAGATATATCTATGTATCTAGAGAGAGAGAGATCTGTGTCCCAGCCAGCAGGAGGCGCTGCATGCAACGGGGTGGGGATAAACAGATAGAGTGAGGGTAGCAGTAGTTGCTGCAGGGAAGGTTGGTGGGGAGGATACTCATGGATAGAAAGTGACCAGCGCTGCGGGAGGCAGACAGGAATAGAGAGGCCCTGGACATCTCACGTTTGACAGCTTCTTGTCTTATCTTTCTGCTTCCAGTCTCAGACGTACAGAATGGTGAGGGACTGACTCTCCTGTCTCTCTGCTAAGCAGTTCTCTCCTTTTACAGACATGGAACAGCAGGCAACCTTTGCCTAAGTTGGAAACTCTCTGTGCTGCATTCAGTCTCTTCCTCGTTTTTCCTAATTCGTGCATGGGAGCTGGATCCTGGCCCAGGCTACATCAGGCTGCCCCGGTCAGGGCCTGCCGGATGCCTCCCCTCCCTCTGCTGAGTGCTGGGGTCCTGCTCCCCTGCCCCCAGAGCCCTCCAGCCTTCTCAGGCCCTTCTCCGTTCTTCACTCTGCGCTGGCTTCAGCTGTCGGGTGCAGCGAGGAACTCAAATGTGCAGACATAAAGTTTGTGTCCCCAAGCAGCGCTGCTGCCTCCAGTCCTCATCTCTCTGTCTCCCAAGGGTGATTTGCTGTCTCTTCCGAAGTCTTTTTGTGCTAATATGGGTAGCCAGGACTTAGGGCTTCTCCCGCGCCCGCCCCGTCACAAAGATAATCACAATAAATCCAGACCCTGCAGAGAGGCATCAAGCAAAGAGGCAGAACCGGGAGCCGCGCCAACATGAGGAAGCAAGCAAGGTGGCCAGGAGCAGGGCTCCCAATACCCGTCCCCACCGTCCAGCAAGGAGCCGCACCCCCAAACGGCTCGGGCCACCCCCAGCTGCCACGATAAACAACTAAAATAAGGGCGGGCGAGTGGGAGGCAGCGGGCAAGTGACCCCTGCACTGCCGCCCACAACCCCCAAGATGCCCAAACTGCATCCACTACCCACCCAATCGGTTCCCAAATCCCCAGGGGTTCAAATTCAAACCTCTCGCCCCAGCCTAGGGACTGGAAAAATCCAGCCCCTCCCCCCCCCCAGCAAGCCAGGCCTGGCAGCACATTGCTAGGGGCAGGAGACCCCCGGACAACCAGCCCCCCTCCCCCAGCAAGCCAGGCCTGGCAGCACATTGCTAGGGGTAGGAGACCCCCCCCCCCCCGCACATCCAGCCCCCCCTCCCCCGGTCCCCCAGCAAGCCAGGCCTGGCAGCACATTGCTAGGGGTAGGAGACCCCCCCCCCTGCACATCCAGCCCCCCTCCCCCCCTCAAGCCAGGCCTGGCATCACATTGCTAGGGGTAGGAGACCCCCCCCCTGCACATCCAGCCCCCCTCCCCCCGCAAGCCAGGCCTGGCAGCACATTGCTAGGGGCAGGAGACCCCCCCCCTGCACATCCAGCCCCCCAGCAAGCCAGGCCTGGCAGCACATTGCTAGGGGTAGGAGGACCCCCCCCTGCACATCCAGCCCCCCCCCCCCCCCCCAAGCCAGGCCTGGCAGCACATTGCTAGGGGTAGGAGACCCCCCCCCCCCGCACATCCAGCCCCCCTCCCCCCCTCAAGCCAGGCCTGGCAGCACATTGCTAGGGGTAGGAGGACCCCCCCCTGCACATCCAGCCCCCCTCCCCCCCTCAAGCCAGGCCTGGCAGCACATTGCTAGGGGTAGGAGACCCCCCCCCCCCCCCCCCCGCACATCCAGCCCCCCCTCCCCCCAGCAAGCCAGGCCTGGCAGCACATTGCTAGGGGTAGGAGACCCCCCGCACATCCAGCCCCCCCTCCCCCCCTCAAGCCAGGCCTGGCAGCACATTGCTAGGGTAGGAGACCCCCCCCCTGCACATCCAGCCCCCCCCCCCCCCCTCAAGCCAGGCCTGGCAGCACATTGCTAGGGGCAGGAGACCCCCCCCCCTGCACATCCAGCCCCCCTCCCCCCCTCAAGCCAGGCCTGGCAGCACATTGCTAGGGGTAGGAGGACCCCCCCCTGCACATCCAGCCCCCCTCCCCCCCTCAAGCCAGGCCTGGCAGCACATTGCTAGGGGCAGGAGAACCCCCCCCCCCCCCGCACATCCAGCCCCCCCTCCCCCCAGCAAGCCAGGCCTGGCATCACATTGCTAGGGGTAGGAGACCCCCCCCCTGCACATCCAGCCCCCCTCCCCCCCTCAAGCCAGGCCTGGCAGCACATTGCTAGGGGTAGGAGGACCCCCCCCCCCCCCTGCACATCCAGACATCCCTCTCCAGCTCCCCTTTTGTTGGCTCGTGGATGAAGCCTTTAGGTTTCTTCTTCCTGGCTTAGAGCAATCGTGCCGTCGTGTTCACGTACAGTTTCCATCTCATTTAAACCCCCTCCCCATTAAATTCGTCTTTTGAGCGCATTTGTCTCCGTTCTTCGGGGTGAATGTTTGAAGTTAGGCGGGTTAGCAGCTGCCATGTACTCGCACACACATGCGCTGTGACACGTGCCCACCGTGGGCGAGGGGGGGGGGGTCCCCAACGCCCTGCACCACTGGCTGAGGGCCCTCGCCAACTAGGCCCAGAGCCCAGGAGTTTCCGTGGGCGCGCCCTGATGACATCATCAGGGCGCGCCTATGAAAGGACGTTCAGCGCTCGGAGCCGATGCCTCAGCATCAGATTTCGGTGCCTGCCGTGAGTTCCTGTGCCTTTCTCCTGTGACCCAGCTTGAATCCTGACTTTGCCTTGCCTCTGTCTGTGACTGAACTCCGCCTGTTTGCCTCCTGATGTTGCACGATCTCTGCCTGCCTGGACCCTGCCTGGCTGACCACACGCCTGCCTCCTGATTCTGTTCTGGTCCCCTGCTCCAGACTGTCAGCCGCTGTGATTCCACCCCCAAATCATGCCACATGTGCACATATAAAGGGGGAGGTCTAGGGGCATTCTGGGGAGGAGCCAACATCTAGGCACATAAGTAACTATTTTAAGAGAAATGCATGTAGATTTGCCAACTTATTTGCATAAGAACAGGTGGCTGAAGGGGGATATGATAGAGGTCTATAAAATCAAGAGAGGACTAGAATGAGTAAATCTCAAAAAAGATATAGTTGTGATAGAGAAGGTACAGAGAAAGGCAACCAAAATGATAAAGGGGATGGAACAACTCCCCTATGAGGAAAAGCTGAAGAGTTTAGGGCTGTTCAGCTTGGAGAAGAGACGACTGAGGGGGGATATGATAGAGGTGTTTACAATCATGAGAGGTCTAGAATGGGTGGATGTGAATCGGTTATTTACTCTTTCAGATAATAGAAAGACTAGGGGGCACTCCATGAAGTTAGCATGTGGCACATTTAAAACTAATCGGAGAAAATTCTTTTTCACTCAACGCACAATTAAAGTCTGGAATTTGTTGCCACAGGATATGGTTAGTGCAGTTAGTGTACCTGGGTTTAAAAAAGGATTGGATAAGTTCTTGGACAAGAAGTCCATTACCTGCTATTAATTAAGTTGACTTAGAAAATAGCCACTGCTATTACTAGCAACAGTAACATGGAATAGACTTAAATTTTGGGTACTTGCCAGGTTCTTATGGCTTGGATTGGCCACTGTTAGAAACAGGATGCTGGGCTTGATGGACCCTCAGTCTGACCCAGTATGGCTTGTTCTTATGTTCTTAATGCACGTCAAGCAGCGCTGTCTGAAATTTCAAAAAGGCTCCTCCAGTAAAAATGTTGCTAGCAATAATTTTTCATGGCTTATCATTAGGCTCAGGGATAACTTAACGGAGCACCAGTTACTGCCCTCAGCAGAAACATGGGGGTAACCTGCACGGAGCGGCAGTTATTGCCCTTAACAGAAACATGGGGGTAACCTGCACGGAGCGGCAGTTACTGCCCTTAACAGAAACATGGGGGTAACCTGCACGGAGCGGCAGTTACTGCCCTTAACAGAAACATGGGGGTAACCTGCACGGAGCGGCAGTTATTGCCCTTAACAGAAACATGGGGGTAACCTGCACGGAGCGGCAGTTATTGCCCTTAACAGAAACATGGGGGTAACCTGCACGGAGCGGCAGTTATTACCCTTAACAGAAACATGGGGGTAACCTGCACGGAGCGGCAGTTATTACCCTTAACAGAAACATGGGGGTAACCTGCACGGAGCGCCAGTTACTACCCTTAACAGAAACATGGGGGTAACCTGCACGGAGCGGCAGTTACTGCCCTTAACAGAAACATGGGGGTAACCTGCACGGAGCGGCAGTTACTTGCCCTTAACAGAAACATGGGGGTAACCTGCACGGAGCGGCAGTTATTGCCCTTAACAGAAACATGGGGGTAACCTGCACGGAACGGCAGTTACTGCCCTTAACAGAAACATGGGGGTAACCTGCACGGAGCGGCAGTTACTGCCCTTAACAGAAACATGGGGGTAACCTGCACGGAGCGGCAGTTACTGCCCTTAACAGAAACATGGGGGTAACCTGCACGGAGCGGCAGTTACTGCCCTTAACAGAAACATGGGGGTAACCTGCACGGAGCGGCAGTTATTACCCTTAACAGAAACATGGGGGGTAACCTGCACGGAACGGCAGTTATTACCCTTAACAGAAACATGGGGGTAACCTGCACGGAGCGGCAGTTACTGCCCTTAACAGAAACATGGGATAACCTGCACAGAGCGGCAGTTACTACCCTTAACAGAAACATGGGGGTAACCTGCACAGAGGGACAGTTACTACCCTTAACAGAAACATGGGGGTAACCTGCACAGAGCGGCAGTTACTACCCTTAACAGAAACATGGGGGTAACCTGCATGGAGCGGCAGTTACTACCCTTAACAGAAACATGGGGGTAACCTGCACGGAGCGGCAGTTACTACCCTTAACAGAAACATGGGGGGTAACCTGCACGGAACGGCAGTTATTACCCTTAACAGAAACATGGGGGTAACCTGCATGGAGCGGCAGTTACTGCCCTTAACAGAAACATGGGGGTAACCTGCACGGAGCGGCAGTTACTGCCCTTAACAGAAACATGGGGATAACTTGCACAGAGGGACAGTTACTACCCTTAACAGAAACATGGGGGTAACCTGCACAGAGCGGCAGTTATTACCCTTAACAGAAACATGGGGGGTAACCTGCACGGAACGGCAGTTATTACCCTTAACAGAAACATGGGGGTAACCTGCACGGAACGGCAGTTACTACCCTTAACAGAAACATGGGGGTAACCTGCATGGAGCGGCAGTTATTACCCTTAACAGAAACATGGGGGTAACCTGCACGGAACGGCAGTTATTACCCTTAACAGAAACATGGGGGGTAACCTGCACGGAACGGCAGTTACTACCCTTAACAGAAACATGGGGGTAACCTGCACGGAGCGGCAGTTACTGCCCTTAACAGAAACATGGGAGTAACCTGCACAGAGCGGCAGTTACTGCTCTTAACAGAAACATGGGGGTAACCTGCACAGAGGGGCAGTTGTTACCATAAGAAGCGTGCTGGACAGACTGAAAGGACCATTTTTGTCTCTTTTCTGCTTCATTTCCATCTTCCTATGTTATGTTACTATGTAAGGTTACTTTTGATGTTTTACTCTAGGGACTGAAAGTGTGAGCTCTGATGCTTTCTCTGATCATAAAGTCATTTATGGTAGAAAATAATGAGTGCAATTATCTCCATGTAGTCTCATTATGAAGTCAGAAATGTCTTTTATCCAACTCCTCCCCTCAAGGCGTTTGTATCTCTGGCCTTTAACCCTGGTCTGGGACCCTGAGCTTTTCCAGTGCCACTTGCTTCTGCTTAATCCACTTCTTTACTGCTGGATCCGCATAATTAGCAGGCAGCCCCTCAAAATCTGGGATCTTTCTGTCTCTGATCACTGTTTTAATAACGCTCTTTACCCAGGCGAGGGCAGCTCTCTCTTGTCCAGGAGGTGCAAGGTCCACTTCCTCCTCAAATCCAGCCTCTTCACCTTCCAACTCACTCAGAGAAAAGCCTGCACTCCCCCCCCCCCCCTCCAGTCTGGTAAGGGAAGCAGGACCTCCAGCACCGGGCCAGCCGCTCTGACAGAGCACTTTATGCATGTACTCCGCTTTCTTGTGGGGGGAATAGGGATCCCCCCAGTTTTGGGAGTTTGGAGGTCTGAGATTCAGGAAATTGCTGCTGAAGGGACTCTGGGTAGATACAAGAAGATCTGCTTGCCCTAGCTGCTTTATTTCATCCTGTTCTTTTCTTTCTGTCTCCTAACTTATTCTTTGTAAAAGGCTTTTCCCTGTTTGTCCATGTTTGCAATTTCGCTGTGGACACTAATTAGTAGGTGCAGTCCTTGCTAGGATCAGACCTGTGTACTGGGCAGTGATTTCCAACCTCCTGGAAGCATTCAGGCCCTCGCGTATGTGCAAGGATAGTGAGAAGAGAGCCGCAGGCCGCTGAGAGCAAGAGTCTGGGGGAACAAGAATTTATCTTCCCCTGATGGAGAGCCAGGAGCTTCACCTACGGACCCCTGCCGGGGTTTGACATCGCCGGGAACAACTGTAAGAAGATAAGTTATTTTTTAATTACTTGACAACAAAGACAATATAGTGCACAGAATTGTATTTGCGTAAATCAAAAAAAGTAAAAAGAGAGCATCTTCAGTGCAATTACATGAAATAGTTTGATTAAATTACTCTAAACAGTTACAGTAGATATAGAATGAAATTAACCTGTAAATTGTGCAGGCCACTGTCACTATCAATAATATGCTTGCACATGCAAAGACAGAGTGAATTCTGCTTGCACATTAAGGTTCGGGATCCCAGAGTGTCTGGGGAAGTGGAGGGGCGCTTCCGATAACCCTGGAGCACTGCTGCTTGCCATGTGTAGGTGAATAGAAACTCTTAATAAAGCAGAACAGGTCGGCAGCAGATCTCCCATCTCCCTACCCTGCTCCCCGGAGGTTAAGACTGATTTTGTAACCCCTAACACACGTCCAGGCTGCTTCCATGTCACCGATGAGGCACGTTGCTTCTGCCTGTCGCCAGCTAGCCCTGGCTCCAGCGCAGCCTGTGTTTGTGCTGAGTGTTTAGTGGTTACTTGGCAATGAGCAGAGAGCTGTCAGCAGGGTCCTGCACTGACCTTCACACTGCACTCACTTCTCTTCTCTCCAGGCTGCAACACAGAGCGGCCAGAAATGACCGTGTTTTATAAAGGCAAATCATACTTACAGATCTAAACATGTACACCTGGGAGAAAAGGGCGAGATATGATAGAGACACTGAGATATCTCAGAGGTCTCCATGCACAGGGGGTGAGACTTCTCCAATAGAAAGGAGGCTCTAGCACGAGGGATCCTGGGATGAGGGGGAAAGGGGGCAGACTCAGGAGTGATCTTAGGAAATGTTTCTTTACAGAGAGGGTGCAGGAGATGTGGAACGGCCTCCCGGTGGAGGCGTCGGAGACAAAAACAGGATCTGAATTCAGGAAAGCAGGGGACAAGCACAGGGGATCTCTGAGGGAGCGACAGGAGCTGCAGAGCTGAGCCATTGGTGCAGAAGGGCACAGGGACAGATTTAGTTTTTTTGTCACCCCCCCTAGACACGGGTGGAGTCGTCACCCCGCCCTCCCTCCGCCAAGGTAGGACATTACCAATGAAATTAACATTGACACCTCAAAAGAGAAATAAAGAAATAAAAGCTAAGAAAATATACAACTCACTGCTCCAAATTATATAAAGAAGGGACGGAATCTCAATCTGAACCCTGCACCCCCAGTTCTGTAACGCACTTCACGTCCAGAAAACATTTCCCCTTCAATGTTTCCCCTTACAACTCACTATACAGAAAATGTTCACATTCTGGTGTCGTGTCAATAATAACACCACAAGCACCTTCCACTGCCAGAAACTTTATAAAGTAACACAAAACCCTGCACAAAAGTCACTCAGAACCTGTGTCGCAAACCCGCCGTATTACAGCAGACCTAACTTCCAGAATTCAAACAGCAACAACCCTACCTAATAAAAGACAGTACTGCAATATTACACCGGGTCAGGAACAATAATGCATCTCCTATGGGAATACACAAAAAGCAGGTCCTTAAAGAAGCTACACACTGGCAGAATCCCTCACTTCAGTCACACACTGAGAGAACATACAGATCCTCACCAAATACAGAATAAAGAGACCATAAAGTGCAAACAGAAACGGGCAGAATGAACTGGAAACCACAACAAGCCGCACTCTGTATGCACTGCAACGATGGAAAAACAGAAACACCATCCCTTCTCATAAAACATCAAACAATAACATCAAGAAATATAAAACATAATAAAAAGGATACAAATTTCAAGAGCTGATGAATAGAATATCCAAAATTTCCCAAATGCCAATAAAATATTTTAAAAATAACAGACACAAATACTAAGCAATTAAAACAAATAAGGATTTAAAAAACTTCTTTCTCCATAGCTGGAAACTTTTGATTTGTGAGCGACATTGCAGAGGGGATAGAAGGTAAAGTTTGTCTATATGAGGATGATCTAAGATCTGCAAGAGTGGACACGTCTGAAGGACTAGAGAGAATGAGACGTGATTTAAGGAAGCTTGAACCGTGGTCAAAGATATGGCGGCTGGGATTCACTGCCAAGAAGTGCAGAGTCCTGCATCTGAGGTGTGGTAATCCAAAACAGCTGTATGTGATAGGGGGTGAAGATCAGTTGTGCACAGAGCAAGAAAGGGTCCTTAGGATGATAGTGTCTAGCAATCTGAAGATGGAGAAGCAATGCGACAAGGCGATAGCAAAAGCCAGAAGAATGCTGGGCTGCATAGAGAGAGGAATATCGAGTAAGAAAAGGGAAGTAATTATCCCCTTTTACAGGTCCTTGGTGAGGCCTCACCTGGAGTACCTGTGTTCAGTTCTGGAGACCGTATCTCCGTAGGGACAGAGAAGGGCGACCAAAAAGGTGGAGGGTCTTCATCGAATGACTTATGAGGAGAGGCTGAAGGACCTAAATGTGATACCCTGGAGGAGAGGAGGAGCAGGGGAGATAGGACTACAGACCTTCAGATACCTGAAAGGTTTTAATGATGCACAATCGACAAACCTTTTCCATTGGAAAGAAATCAGTAGAATTAGGGGTCATGAAATGAAACTCCAGGGAGGACGACTCAGAACCAATCTCAGGAAATATTTCTTCATGGAGAGGGTGGTGGATGCTTGGAACGCCCTTCCCGAGGAGGTGGTGAAGACAAAAACAGTGAAAGAATTCAAAGTGGCGTGGGATACAAATTGTGGATCCCTAGAGGCTTGAGGATGGAAATGAAGAAACGAGTGCTGGTGTGGCAGTTACTACCCTTAACCAATCACGCAACTCCAACACTGATCTCTGCTTCAATGGCAGGAGGTAACCAGGAATTGGACTCAAACAGAAACCAACAAGGGCCCTGACTTTGCCGGTCTGAGAAACTGATAAGTGCAGAAACTACCCTAAGCTTGCTGGGCAGATTGGATGGACCGTTGGTCCTTTTCTGCCGTCATTTCTATGTTTCTACCCAGATGCCACACACACACACACTACCCTCTCACACACAGACACAATCCCCCCCTCTCTTTCTCGCACTCACTGAGGCTCACTCACTCTCACGGCCTTCCCTTCTTTTCTGGGCCTCTTCTTCAGCTGCCTGCGAGATGAAATCTGCTGGTGACTGCCAGATCGGGGCCCCCTCTCTCTTTCTCTTCGGCCTGTAGAGAGATACCAGAAGTTTACCACCATATGCAACCAAATATGAATACTGACTCCCCAAAATGAACACCCACGATGGAAACTGACACTTTTATTTCATTAGAAATACACAGATGAGAAACTTTCACCAGAATAACAATATGTGCCGAAGTTATCTGATCCGCCTGTTTCACTAAGTCTTTCTGAAGAAATACAGCTTCTCTCCACAACAATCTGCTAAGCAGTCCGGGTGTGATTTGCAAGGCCAAGCCCCAGACAGAAAGAGAGCCCACACCTGCCTGGAGACGGGAACAGCCTGTGCCAAAGAGCGAGTTTATCAGACAGATCGGCTCGCAGGGACGTGCTGATGCAGCAAAGCAGCTCACTGGTCAAGAGGTTACAGGACTGAGGTCGTTCATCCTGGTCAGGAGTTGCCATGCAGCAGGAACAGTGACCCCCCCCTCGATGGGAAAGGGGGCCCAGCAATCTGAAATGAAGGAGAGACCTTTTCTGGACTCTTACATTTGCATCTCCTGCCTGTTGAAGACAGCAGGGGAGAGGGCTGAGAGGGGTGGGGGGCAGAAGAAGAACCATTAACAGCTGAAGACAATGCCTGAGCCATCCCCCCCCGCCTCTCCCTGCCATGGTCCTACAGAGGAACTTCAGAGGAAGACTCCAGTATGAAACTGCTGAACTGAAACTCATCAAAAAAGCTATACATTATCCAAAAAAGCTATACATTATCACTCTGGGTCTGAACAGAGACAAGGGCTTCATGACTCACTACAACTCTCTATGAACTTAACTGCTCTCAGATCATCCTGTCTCTTCACACTTACCTTACCTCTCAACAGGCTACACCAGTGCACCTCAACTTTTTTTTGGTCGGGACACACCTGACATGCGTGACACGCTGAACATGTGACCGTCACGAGGCTAAATGTAAGCATGCACTCTGCATCCTCAGGAACCCCCTCAACCCCCAGCAATGAGTGCAGAGCAGATCTAGGGCATTACCCTGTACAACTCGCCATACAAAAAAGATATTCTGGTTCTGATGAGATCTCAGTGAAAGCAAAACAAACTCCCTTTACTACCAGGCACAACAGCCTTCCTTATGAAAAGAGAGTAACTTACCACTAATGCATGTCCTATTGAGAAAACACAACAAATAAGGCTGGTACCAATGCCTACTGCTAGTAACACACCTCACCTCGGTCACACACCCTTCACCAAGTACAGAAAAACCACAAATTATAAATATGGAGACATAAACTGGAGTGGAAAACCAAAAAAGCCACTCTGCATGCAGTGCAAACCTGGAGAAATGGAAAGAGAAATATAGCACCTAACATAGTCCCAGGATCTGCAATAATGCACAGAAACTAACCCGCACAAAGTTACATCTACTCCACTCCCCTCCAGTTACTTGTTAACCAGTGAGGGTCCTTCTCCAGGGTCTTCTTTAGTGAACACAGAACTGAAGTATTCGTTTAATATTTCTGCCATTTCTTCGTCTCTCTCTACACATTGATCCTTTCCAGCTTTCAATTTCACTTCACCACTTTGAACTTTTCTCTTTTCACTGATGTATCTGAAAAATGTTTTGTCACCTCTCTTTACCTCCTTGGCAATCCTCTCTTCCGCTTGACTTTTTGCCGTCTTGATTAATTTCTTCGTCTCCCTCAGTTCTACCAGATACTCTTCTTTGTGCTCCTCCCTTTGGGATCTTTTATATTTCTTGAATGCTGTTCTTTTAACCTTTATTTTGTCAGCCACCTCCTTTGAGAACCAGATAGGTTTCACTTTTCTCTTGCTTTTCTTTACTTTTCTAACATATAGATTAGTTGCCTTGGTAATTGCACCTTTTAGATTGGTCCACTGTTGATCCACATCTCTCTCGTTCTTCCAGCCTTTTAGTTCTTCCTCCAGGTACCTCCCCATTTCATCAAATTCCGTGTTTTTGAACTGCAAAACTTGTATTTTATTATTATTGTATTGTATATATACATATATAATTATTATATATATTATTATTTATTATTATTAATAATAATAATTATTATATTATTATTACATTTTAATAATAATAATAATTATTATGTATATTATTATTATTATTATGTTTTATTGTATTTTTGGAGCCTCGTTAGGCCATGTAATGTTCTCATATTGGTAAGCACGCTGTTTTAATGAGCCATTGTTCCATTGTTCCATATTTGCCATTTATTTTTTTTATTATTTTATTTTATTAAGGCTTTTATATACCGACTTTCTTGATACAAATCAAATCAATTCGGTTTTCAATTCGGTTTTCAATTTACTCTTATTGATTGTATTTTGTTTTGATAATTTGGCAAGGGGAGGGAGGGGGACAGTGGGAAGGGGGACTGCTGTTCTATATGTGCAGTAATCTGTTCTATGATTTGGGCAGAAAATGTTTCTGGTGTCTTCCATCTCATGCTGTGGGCGTAAGAGTACGCTACATATTATTTACTTTGTAATGTTGACTTTTCTGAATAAACAGGTTGAACATTAAAAGGCAGTCGAAGAAAGGAGGAGACCATTGCCAAGTAGACTCAAAGAAGCAAACTGGCCAGATCTGGTGCTATGGTAACACCAGGGCTGTTCCATGGATCTGTTGATAAAAACAACCTTCAAACACAAAACATTCTTTGGTAAGGGCCAACTCCATAATCTGCAACAGAAAAGAGGTCGGTAGGCACTGGGGTGTAGTGCGTTTCTCTAACTAATATTCCACAACCTCCAAGGATCGAGGCCTCAACGTCCAATGGTGCCAGAAAAGACACTGATTCAGTGGCTTGCATGGAACGTTTCAGCATGAGCAGATGCTGGGGATCCCGGATGGAAGATGGAAAAGCAGGGACCGTTGGTACAAGAAGGCGGCCCTCAAAGTTCTAGAAGAGAATTTCTACCTGATATGATTGATCGCCCTGGTGGATTAAGCAAACTCTCGTGAATTTTGGGCAGAATGTAAAACACCGGAACAAATGGATGGCTGGTCTTCAAACAAGCCTTCTCTTTAGATGTAAAAAAGGCGATCTCAAAGGCTGTGTTGTGCTCATTTATTTATTTATTGGTTTTTAGATACCGCCGCTCATCAGAGATATCGCGTCGGTGTACAGAGAACGAAAAACATACGCCGTAGTGTTATACATAGAACAGGATAATAATAGTTGAGAACTAATACATAAAACAACTAAGAAATAGTAACAGTAATATAACTTAAAGGCAAAATTTATAAGGTAACAATTATAAATTAAGTTGACGGAAAAACCTGGGGAGGTTGGGCGGTAAGAAAGCTTGTATAAAATTTGGATTTGCAGAGCAATAAGAGGCGTTGTATCTTAGGAAAAGCATAAGAGCGGAGTAAAAGGCACACATGAATCGTTCTGACTACTTGACTGAGGTACAAAACAGCTGTCCAATGTTACTTAATATTTACCTTTGACACAAGATCCTACCAGTGCTCTTGAGGATATTATTGATCAACAGGTCGATGCAGCCTTTGAGATTGCCTTTCTTACACCTAAAGCGAAGACTTCTCTGAATCATCAGACCAGTTGTAAGGAAGATGAGCTTAGCTGATACGAGACTGAGCAGTGGCTCTAACATATATAAAAGAGAAGTCCGCCTGATGCAGGGTTTCCCAAAATAATGGCCTTTCTCGGGGTTTTTCTGTTTAGTCTTGTTTTGAAATCAGTTCCTTGTAAAGCTTATACACTGCATTTCGTGTTCCTTGTAAACCGATGTGATGTTCCCAACGAATGTCGGTCTAGAAAACCTTTAAATAAATTAAATACAATAAAACAGTCCTGGCTTGACTTACGGTACATGAGTGTTACGCGCACCGGCCGTGGCAGACCCTCAGCTCGGCGCCCTCATCTCTTTCAAAGTGATCCAGCACCTGGTCCCTCGTCTCTGGTGGCTGTGGGCCATCGGCTCCGTCCTCGGGCCGCCCCTGGGGCCTCCGGTTCTGCTGCAGTTCCTGAGGCTCCGTGTCGGGCCTCTCTGCGTGGCCCGCGGAGAGACGCTGTCCCAACCAGCACCGCGCCCCTCCCTAGGGCACACGCGCTCAAGCTGATCCTTTAATAGGGTCCACGGCGAGAACCTGGCTGCAGCCCCGGATGATGACATCGGCAGAGCTCCGGTATTTAAGCCCGGGCTCCGCTCTCTCAAATTACCTTTGCAACATATCCCCTCACTAGTCGAGTACTCGTTGCCTCTTCAGTTCCTGGTTCCTGATCCTGATTGCCTTTGTTCCTGATTCCTTGTTTCTGAGTTCCTGTTCCTTCATCTCTCCTTCGGATTGCTAACCTGGTTTGACCTCTGCATGGCCTGACTACTCCGTTGCCTCTCTCCAGCCCCAGACCTCTGCATCGCCTGACTACTCCGTTGCTTCTCTCCAGCCCCGGACCTCTGCATTGCCTGACTACTCCGTTGCCTCTCTCCAGCCCCAGACCTCTGCATTGCCTGACTACTCTGTTGCCTCTCTCCAGCCCAGGACCTCTGCATTGCCTGACTACTCCATTGCTTCTCTCCAGCCCCGGACCTCTGCATTACCTGACTACTCCGTTGCCTCTCTCCAGCCCCAGACCTCTGCATTGCCTGACTACTCTGTTGCCTCTCTCCAGCCCAGACCTCTGCATTGCCTGACTACTCCGTTGCCTCTCTCCAGCCCCGGACCTCTGCATTGCCTGACTACTCTGTTGCCTCTCTCCAGCCCCGGACCTCTGCATTGCCTGACTACTCTGTTGCCTCTCTCCAGCCCCAGACCTCTGCATTGCCTGACTACTCTGTTGCCTCTCTCCAGCCCCGGACCTCTGCATCGCCTGACTACTCCGTTGCCTCTCTCCAGCCCTGGACCTCTGCATTGCCTGACTACTCTGTTGCCTCTCTCCAGCCCCGGACCTCTGCATTGCCTGACTACTCCGTTGCCTCTCTCCAGCCCCAGACCTCTGCATTGCCTGACTACTCCGTTGCCTCTCTCCAGCCCCGGACCTCTGCATTGCCTGACTACTCCGTTGCCTCTCTCCAGCCCCGGACCTCTGCATTACCTGACTACTCCGTTGCCTCTCTCCAGCCCCGGACCTCTGCATTGCCTGACTACTCCGTTGCCTCTCTCCAGCCCCGGACCTCTGCATTGCCTGACTACTCCGTTGCCTCTCTCCAGCCCAGGACCTCTGCATTGCCTGACTACTCCGTTGCCTCTCTCCAGCCCAGGACCTCTGCATTGCCTGACTACTCCGTTGCCTCTCTCCAGCCCCGGACCTCTGCATTGCCTGACTACTCCGTTGCTTCTCTCCAGCCCTGGACCTCTGCATTGCCTGACTACTCCGTTGCCTCTCTCCAGCCCAGGACCTCTGCATTACCTGACTACTCCGTTGCCTCTCTCCAGCCCTGGACCTCTGCATTACCTGACTACTCCGTTGCCTCTCTCAAGCCCCAGACCTCTGCATTACCTGACTACTCCGTTGCCTCTCTCCAGCCCCGGACCTCTGCATTACCTGACTACTCCGTTGCCTCTCTCCAGCCCCGGACCTCTGCATTGCCTGACTACTCCGTTGCCTCTCTCCAGCCCCGGACCTCTGCATTGCCTGACTACTCCGTTGCTTCTCTCCAGCCCTGGACCTCTGCATTGCCTGACTACTCTGTTGCCTCTCTCCAGCCCAGGACCTCTGCATTGCCTGACTACTCTGTTGCCTCTCTCCAGCCCCAGACCTCTGCATTGCCTGACTACTCTGTTGCCTCTCTCCAGCCCTGGACCTCTGCATTGCCTGACTACTCTGTTGCCTCTCTCCAGCCCATGGACCTCTGCATTGCCTGACTACTCTGTTGCCTCTCTCCAGCCCTGGACCTCTGCATTGCCTGACTACTCCTGTTGCCTCTCTCCAGCCCCGGACCTCTGCATTAGCCTGACTACTCCTGTTGCCTCTCTCCAGCCCATGGATCTCTGCATTGCCTGACTACTCTGTTGCCTCTCTCCAGCCCCAGACCTCTGCATTGCCTGACTACTCTGTTGCCTCTCTCCAGCCCTGGACCTCTGCATTGCCTGACTACTCCGTTGCCTCTCTCCAGCCCTGGACCTCTGCATTGCCTGACTACTCTGTTGCCTCTCTCCAGCCCTGGACCTCTGCATTGCCTGACTACTCCGTTGCCTCTCTCCAGCCCTGGACCTCTGCATTACCTGACTACTCCGTTGCCTCTCTCCAGCCCCAGACCTCTGCATTGCCTGACTACTCCGTTGCCTCTCTCCAGCCCCAGACCTCTGCATTGCCTGACTACTCTGTTGCCTCTCTCCAGCCCCAGACTTCTGCATTGCCTGACTACTCTGTTGCCTCTCTCCAGCCCCGGACCTCTGCATTGCCTGACTACTCCGTTGCCTCTCTCCAGCCCCGGACCTCTGCATTGCCTGACTACTCCGTTGCTTCTCTCCAGCCCTGGACCTCTGCATTGCCTGACTACTCCGTTGCCTCTCTCCAGCCCCGGACCTCTGCATTGCCTGACTACTCCGTTGCCTCTCTCCAGCCCCGGACCTCTGCATTGCCTGACTACTCTGTTGCCTCTCTCCAGCCCCGGACCTCTGCATTGCCTGACTACTCTGTTGCCTCTCTCCAGCCCGGGACTTCTGCTCCGTCTAACCATCTTCTGACTCTCTCCTCGTATGCCACTGCTTCCAGACTGCTGCCAGCCCTGATCCCAGCTTGCTTAAAGACTCCTCATCAGCCTTTGTCCTGGACATGGTTCATTCAGGCTTCGGCCTGCTCTTGCTCGAGCACCCTCTGTCAGACTGTGTTCCTATTGGTGCCCGGGTCTCCGGGAATCCACCTCGTCCAGTACAGACTGATACCTACACTAGTTGCTGCCTCTGGACTGACCTTGATCCACCCATCGACGACGACCGACAGAGGCCACTAAAAGGCTCAACCCATGGGGAACGAGGGCTGGTATTGGTGAAGCGCCTGCCGGCCTCCAGCCTCCGTCCGTCAGCCCTCGGTCCAAGGGTCCACTTCCGGCGCAACAATAAGTACATATTTCCCATACTGGGTCAGAGTGAGGGTCCATCAAGCCCAGTATCCTGTTTCCAACAGTGGCCAATCCAGGTCACATGTACCTGGCAGGATCCCAAGGGGTAGAGAGATTCCAAGCTGCTTATCCCAAGAGACAAGAAGTGGATTTCTGCAACTCCACTTTAATAATGGTTTATGACTTTTTTAAATGTAGCTACACTAGCTTTCACCACATGCTTTTGCAACAAATTCCAGATCTTAATTATGCGCTGAGTAAAAAAATATTTTCTTAATTTTAAATATATTACCTAGTAACTTCATTGTGTCCCCTCGTCTTTATACTTTTCGAAAGAGTAAATAACTGATTAACGTTTACTTGTTCCATTCCACTCATTATTTTATAGACCTCTATCATATCCCCCCTCAGCCATCTCTTCTCCAAGCTGAAAAGTCCTAACCTCTTTAGTCTTTCCTCATAGGGGAATTGTTCCATCCCCTTTATCATTTTGGTCTCCCTTCTCTGTACCTTTTCTAATTCTGCTCTATCTTTTTTGAGGTGTGGTGACCAGAACTGCACACAATACTCAAGATGAGCTTGCACCATGGAGTGATACAGAGACATTAGGATATTCTCTGTTTTATTCTCCATTCCTTTCCTAATAATCCCCAGCATTCTGTTTGTGTATGATATATGAACACAAGATGAGGTTGCACCATGGAGTGATACAGAGACATTATGATATTCTCTGTTTTATTCTCCATTCCTTTCCTAATAATCCCCAGCATTCTGTTTGTGTATGATATATGAACACAAGATGAGGTCTCACCATGGAGTGATACAGAGGCATTATGATATTCTCTGTTTTATTCTCCATTCCTTTCCTAATAATCCCCAGCATTCTGTTTGTGTATGATATATGAACACAAGATGAGGATGCACCATGGAGTGATACAGAGACATTATGGTATTCTCTGTTTTATTCTCCATTCCTTTCCTAATAATCCCGTGCATTCTGTTTGTGTATGATATATGAACACAAGATGAGGTTGCACCATGGAGTGATACAGAGACATTAGGATATTCTCTGTTTTATTCTCCATTCCTTTCCTAATAATCCCCAGCATTCTGTTTGTGTATGATATATGAACACAAGATGAGGATGCACCATGGAGTGATACAGAGACATTATGATATTCTCTGTTTTATTCTCCATTCCTTTCCTAATAATCCCCAGCATTCTGTTTGTGTATGATATATGAACACAAGATGAGGTTGCACCATGGAGTGATACAGAGACATTAGGATATTCTCTGTTTTATTCTCCATTCCTTTCCTAATAATCCACGGCATTCTGTTTGTGTGTGATATATGAACACAAGATGAGGATGCACCATGGAGTGATACAGAGACATTATGATATTCTCTGTTTTATTCTCCATTCCTTTCCTAATAATCCCCGGCATTCTGTTTGTGTATGATATATGAACACAAGATGAGGATGCACCATGGAGTGATACAGAGACATTATGATATTCTCTGTTTTATTCTCCATTCCTTTCCTAATAATCCCCAGCATTCTGTTTGTGTATGATATATGAACACAAGATGAGGATGCACCATGGAGTGATACAGAGACATTATGATATTCTCTGTTTTATTCTCCATTCCTTTCCTAATAATCCCGTGCATTCTGTTTGTGTATGATATATGAACACAAGATGAGGTTGCACCATGGAGTGATACAGAGACATTAGGATATTCTCTGTTTTATTCTCCATTCCTTTCCTAATAATCCCCAGCATTCTGTTTGTGTATGATATATGAACACAAGATGAGGATGCACCATGGAGTGATACAGAGACATTATGATATTCTCTGTTTTATTCTCCATTCCTTTCCTAATAATCCCCAGCATTCTGTTTGTGTATGATATATGAACACAAGATGAGGTTGCACCATGGAGTGATACAGAGACATTAGGATATTCTCTGTTTTATTCTCCATTCCTTTCCTAATAATCCACGGCATTCTGTTTGTGTGTGATATATGAACACAAGATGAGGATGCACCATGGAGTGATACAGAGACATTATGATATTCTCTGTTTTATTCTCCATTCCTTTCCTAATAATCCCCGGCATTCTGTTTGTGTATGATATATGAACACAAGATGAGGATGCACCATGGAGTGATACAGAGACATTATGATATTCTCTGTTTTATTCTCCATTCCTTTCCTAATAATCCCCAGCATTCTGTTTGTGTATGATATATGAACACAAGATGAGGTTGCACCATGGAGTGATACAGAGACATTAGGATATTCTCTGTTTTATTCTCCATTCCTTTCCTAATAATCCACGGCATTCTGTTTGTGTGTGATATATGAACACAAGATGAGGATGCACCATGGAGTGATACAGAGACATTATGATATTCTCTGTTTTATTCTCCATTCCTTTCCTAATAATCCCGTGCATTCTGTTTGTGTGTGATATATGAACACAAGATGAGGATGCACCATGGAGTGATACAGAGACATTATGATATTCTCTGTTTTATTCTCCATTCCTTTCCTAATAATCCACGGCATTCTGTTTGTGTGTGATATATGAACACAAGATGAGGATGCACCATGGAGTGATACAGAGGCATTATGATATTCTTTGTTTTATTCTCCATTCCTTTCCTAATAATCCCCAGCATTCTGTTTGTGTATGATATATGAACACAAGATGAGGTCGCACCATGGAGTGATACAGAGACATTAGGATATTCTCTGTTTTATTCTCCATTCCTTTCCTAATAATCCCCGGCATTCTGTTTGTGTGTGATATATGAACACAAGATGAGGATGCACCATGGAGTGATACAGAGACATTATGATATTCTCTGTTTTATTCTCCATTCCTTTCCTAATAATCCACAGCATTCTGTTTGTGTATGATATATGAACACAAGATGAGGATGCACCATGGAGTGATACAGAGGCATTATGATATTCTCTGTTTTATTCTCCATTCCTTTCCTAATAATCCCCAGCATTCTGTTTGTGTATGATATATGAACACAAGATGAGGATGCAGCATGGAGTGATACAGAGACATTATGATATTCTCTGTTTTATTCTCCATTCCTTTCCTAATAATCCCCAGCATTCTGTTTGTGTATGATATATGAACACAAGATGAGGATGCACCATGGAGTGATACAGAGACATTATGATATTCTCTGTTTTATTCTCCATTCCTTTCCTAATAATCCCCAGCATTCTGTTTGTGTATGATATATGAACACAAGATGAGGATGCACCATGGAGTGATACAGAGACATTATGATATTCTCTGTTTTATTCTCCATTCCTTTCCTAATAATCCCCAGCATTCTGTTTGTGTATGATATATGAACACAAGATGAGGATGCACCATGGAGTGATACAGAGACATTATGATATTCTCTGTTTTATTCTCCATTCCTTTCCTAATAATCCCCAGCATTCTGTTTGTGTATGATATATGAACACAAGATGAGGTTGCACCATGGAGTGATACAGAGACATTATGATATTCTCTGTTTTATTCTCCATTCCTTCCCTAATAATCCCCAGCATTCTGTTTGTGTATGATATATGAACACAAGATGAGGATTGCACCTATGGAGTGATACAGAGGCATTATGATATTCTCTGTTTTATTCTCCATTCCTTTCCTTATAATCCCCAGCATTCTGTTTGTGTATGATATATGAACACAAGATGAGGATGCACCATGGAGTGATACAGAGACATTATGATATTCTCTGTTTTATTCTCCATTCCTTTCCTTATAATCCCGTGCATTCTATCTGCTTTCTTGGCTGCTGCTGCTGCACACTGAGGAGAAGATTTCAACATATTTTCAACAATGGAGCCTAGATCCTTTTCCAGAATGGTGACTCCTAATGTGGAACTTTGCATCACTTTCCACTTGTCAATATTATATTTAATTTACCATTTGCATGCCCAGACTCCCAGTTTTGGAGTCCATTAACGGCTATTAATCAAGTTTACTTAGGGAATAGCCACTGCTATAATTGCATCAGTACCATGGGATCTTCTTAGTGTTTGGGTAATTGCCAGGTTCTTGTGGCCTGGTTTTGGCCTCTGTTGGAAACAGGATGCTGGGCTTGATGGACCCTTGGTCTGACCCAGTATGGCAATTTCTTATGTTCTTATGTTCTTAATTTCTGTCAGTCCTTTTGTGGACTTTCGGGCCGATACAATAAAAATCTCGGGAGAGCAGGCGAGCAGGACACTCTCCTGTGCATGCGATACAGTAATTTAATTTATTTAAATTAGGGCCTGTGGTACAAAGAGGCGCTAGGGACACTAGTGCATCCCTAGCGTCTCTTTTTGACAGGAGCGGGGGCTGTCAGTGGGTTTGACAGCCGACGCTCAATTTTGCTGGCGTCGGTTCTCGAGCCCGCTGACAGCCACGGGTTTGGAAACCGGACGCCGGCAAAATTGAAGGTCCGCTTTTCAACTTGCAAGCCGCAGGCCGATTTCAAATTTATTTTTTTTCTTTACTTTTTTTAACTTTCGGGACCTCCGACTTAATATCACCATGATATTAAGTCGGAGGGTGCACAGAAAAGCAGTTTTTACTGCTTTTCTGTGCACTTTCCCAGTGCCGGCAGAAATTAACGCCTACCTTTGGGTAGGCGCTAATTTCTTAAAGTAAAATGTGCGGCTTGGCTGCACATTTTACTTACTGAATCGCGCGGAAATACCTAATAGGGCCATCAACATGCATTTGCATATTGCGGGTGCTATTAGGTTCGGGGGTGTTGGATGCACGTTTTCAACGCGTCGCAAACGCGCGTCCACTCGCGGGTTAACAGTGCGCTGTTTGTATGTAAATTTCCTTTTGGGCATCCCAGAGATAGTCAGGTTCCCAATAGGTAATCCCTGGTGCTCTTTACTTGTTCCCAGAGCTGCAAGGGTGATACTTACCACCCGTGCAGCCTCAAAGCTGACCCACGAGGAAACAGGGGATTACAATTCATTTTATAATTGACAATGATTCTCAAAACACTACAATTAATCTACTTATAACTACCTGGTTATCCACATTATTGTCTCTTGTTTCAAATTAACTTCCTTCTGTATAAAATCTGTAGTAAATTAATAGTAAGGAGCTTTGAGGGATGGCATACATTTCCAGTCCCCTTCTCTGAAAGTGGTGGTGGTGCCTGAAGTCTAGAGATTTGCGCTGACCTCTGGAGTCCTCTGCCAGGGGCTGCTGGTAATGCAGGATATAAGTCCTCTTCTGCTGCAAGGGGTGCAGGGTCTCTGGAAGCTGAGGCTGCGGTGACCTCTGGAGTCCTCTCCTGGGAGCTGCTGGGTAGGATATGAAAATGAGCTTTCCAGGGTGCGGGGTCTCTGGAAGCTGAGGCTGCGGTGACCTCTGGAGTCCTCTCCTGGGAGCTGCTGGGTAGGATATGAAAATGAGCTTTCCAGGGTGCGAGGTCTCTGGAAGCTGAGGCTGCGGTGACCTCTGGAGTCCTCTCCTGGGAGCTGCTGGGTAGGATATGAAAATGAGCTTTCCAGGGTGCGGGGTCTCTGGAAGCTGAGGCTGCGGTGACCTCTGGAGTCCTCTCCTGGGAGCTGCTGGGTAGGATATGAAAATGAGATTTCCAGGGTGCGGGGGGTCTCTGGAAGCTGGGGCTGCGGTGACGTTTGGAGCTTTCCAGGGTGCGGGGTCTCTGGAAGCTGGGGCTGCGCTGACCTCTGGAGTTTTCCAGGGTGCGGGGTCTCTGGAAGCTGAGGCTGCGGTGACCTTTGGAGCTTTCCAGGGTGCGGGGTCTCTGGAAGCTGGGGCTGCGGTGACCTCTGGAGCTTTCCAGGGCGCGGGGTCTCTGGAAGCTGAGGCTGCGGTGACGTTTGGAGCTTTCCAGGGTGCAGGGTCTCTGGAAGCTGAGGCTGCGGTGACCTTTGGATCTTTCCAGGGTGCGGGGTCTCTGGAAGCTGGGGCTGCGGTGACCTCTGGAGCTTTCCAGGGTGCGGGGTCTCTGGAAGCTGAGGCTGCGGTGACGTTTGGAGCTTTCCAGGGTGCGGAGTCTCTGGAAGCTGAGGCTGCGGTGACCTTTGGAGCTTTCCAGGGTGCGGGGTCTCTGGAAGCTGGGGCTGCGGTGACCTCTGGAGCTTTCCAGGGTGCGGGGTCTCTGGAAGCTGGGGCTGCGGTGACCTTTGGAGCTTTCCAGGGTGCGGGGTCTCTGGAAGCTGGGGCTGCGGTGACCTTTGGAGCTTTCCAGGGTGCGGGGTCTCTGGAAGCTGGGGCTGCGGTGACCTCTGGAGCTTTCCAGGGTGCGGGGTCTCTGGAAGCTGGGGCTGCGGTGACCTTTGGAGCTTTCCAGGGTGCGGGGGTCTCTGGAAGCTGGGGCTGCGGTGACCTCTGGAGCTTTCCAGGGCGCGGGGTCTCTGGAAGCTGGGGCTGCGGTGACCTTTGGAGCTTTCCAGGGTGCGGGGTCTCTGGAAGCTGGGGCTGCGGTGACCTTTGGAGCTTTCCAGGGTGCGGGGGGTCTCTGGAAGCTGGGGCTGCGGTGACCTTTGGAGCTTTCCAGGGTGCGGGGTCTCTGGAAGCTGGGGCTGCGGTGACCTTTGGAGCTTTCCAGGGTGCGGGGGTCTCTGGAAGCTGGGGCTGCGGTGACCTCTGGAGCTTTCCAGGGTGCGGGGTCTCTGGAAGCTGGGGCTGCGGTGACCTTTGGAGCTTTCCAGGGTGCGGGGTCTCTGGAAGCTGGGGCTGCGGTGACCTTTGGAGCTTTCCAGGGCGTGGGGTCTCTGGAAGCTGGGGCTGCGGTGACCTCTGGAGCTTTCCAGGGCGCGGGGTCTCTGGAAGCTGGGGCTGCGCTGACCTCTGGAGCTTTCCAGGGTGCGGGGTCTCTGGAAGCTGAGGCTGCGGTGACCTTTGGAGCTTTCCAGGGTGCGGGGGGTCTCTGGAAGCTGGGGCTGCGGTGACCTCTGGAGCTTTCCAGGGTGCGGGGTCTCTGGAAGCTGGGGCTGCGGTGACGTTTGGAGCTTTCCAGGGTGCGGGGTCTCTGGAGCTGGGGCTGCGCTGACCTTTGGAGCTTTCCAGGGTGCGGGGTCTCTGGAAGCTGGGGCTGCGCTGACCTTTGGAGCTTTCCAGGGTGTGGGGTCTCTGGAAGCTGGGGCTGCGCTGACCTCTGGAGTTTTCCAGGGTGCGGGGTCTCTGGAAGCTGGGGCTGCGCTGACCTTTGGAGCTTTCCAGGGTGCGGGGTCTCTGGAAGCTGGGGCTGCGCTGAACTCTGGAGTTTTCCAGGGTGCGGGGTCTCTGGAAGCTGGGGCTGCGCTGACCTCTGGAGTTTTCCAGGGTGCGGGGTCTCTGGAAGCTGGGGCTGCGCTGACCTCTGGAGCTTTCCAGGGTGCGGGGTCTCTGGAAGCTGGGGCTGCGCTGACCTCTGGAGTTTTCCAGGGTGCGGGGTCTCTGGAAGCTGGGGATGCGCTGACCTCTGGAGTTTTCCAGGGTGCGGGATCTCCGGAAGCTGGGGCTGCGCTGACCTTTGGAGCTTTCCAGGGTGCGGGGTCTCCGGAAGCTGGGGCTGCGCTGACCTTTGGAGCTTTCCAGGGTGCGGGGTCTCCGGAAGCTGGGGCTGCGCTGACCTTTGGAGCTTTCCAGGGTGCGGGGTCTCTGGAAGCTGGGGCTGCGGTGACGTTTGGAGTTTTCCAGGGTGCGGGGTCTCTGGAAGCTGGGGCTGCGCTGACCTCTGGAGTTTTCCAGGGTGCGGGGTCTCTGGAAGCTGGGGCTGCGGTGACCTTTGGAGCTTTCCAGGGTGCGGGGTCTCTGGAAGCTGGGGCTGCGGTGACGTTTGGAGTTTTCCAGGGTGCGGGGTCTCTGGAAGCTGGGGCTGCGCTGACCTCTGGAGCTTTCCAGGGTGCGGGGTCTCTGGAAGCTGGGGCTGCGCTGACCTTTGGAGCTTTCCAGGGTGCGGGGTCTCTGGAAGCTGGGGCTGCGCTGACCTTTGGAGCTTTCCAGGGCGCGGGGTCTCTGAAAGCTGGGGCTGCGGTGACGTTTGGAGTTTTCCAGGGTGCGGGGTCTCTGGAAGCTGGGGCTGCGCTGACCTTTGGAGCTTTCCAGGGTGCGGGGTCTCTGGAAGCTGGGGCTGCGCTGACCTCTGGAGCTTTCCAGGGTGCGGGGTCTCTGGAAGCTGGGGCTGCGCTGACCTCTGGAGTTTTCCAGGGTGCGGGGTCTCTGGAAGCTGGGGCTGCGCTGACCTCTGGAGTTTTCCAGGGTGCGGGGTCTCTGGAAGCTGGGGCTGCGCTGACCTCTGGAGCTTTCCAGGGTGCGGGGTCTCTGGAAGCTGGGGCTGCGCTGACCTCTGGAGCTTTCCAGGGTGCGGGGTCTCTGGAAGCTGGGGCTGCGGTGACGTTTGGAGTTTTCCAGGGTGCGGGGTCTCTGGAAGCTGGGGCTGCGCTGACCTTTGGAGCTTTCCAGGGTGCGGGGTCTCTGGAAGCTGGGGCTGCGCTGACCTCTGGAGTTTTCCAGGGTGCGGGGTCTCTGGAAGCTGGGGCTGCGCTGACCTGTGGAGTTTTCCAGGGTGCGGGGTCTCTGGAAGCTGGGGCTGCGCTGACCTTTGGAGCTTTCCAGGGTGCGGGGTCTCTGGAAGCTGGGGCTGCGGTGACCTTTGGAGCTTTCCAGGGTGCGGGGTCTCTGGAAGCTGGGGCTGCGCTGACCTCTGGAGTTTTCCAGGGTGCGGGGTCTCTGGAAGCTGGGGCTGCGCTGACCTCTGGAGCTTTCCAGGGTGCGGGGTCTCTGGAAGCTGGGGCTGCGCTGACCTCTGGAGCTTTCCAGGGTGCGGGGTCTCTGGAAGCTGGGGCTGCGCTGACCTCTGGAGTTTTCCAGGGTGCGGGGTCTCTGGAAGCTGGGGCTGCGCTGACCTCTGGAGCTTTCCAGGGTGCGGGGTCTCTGGAAGCTGGGGCTGCGCTGACCTCTGGAGCTTTCCAGGGTGCGGGGTCTCTGGAAGCTGGGGCTGCGCTGACCTCTGGAGCTTTTCCAGGGTGCGGGGTCTCTGGAAGCTGGGGCTGCGCTGACCTCTGGAGTTTTCCAGGGTGCGCGGTCTCTGGAAGCTGGGGCTGCGCTGACCTCTGGAGTTTTCCAGGGTGCGGGGTCTCTGGAAGCTGGGGCTGCGCTGACCTCTGGAGCTTTCCAGGGTGCGGGGTCTCTGGAAGCTGGGGCTGCGCTGACCTCTGGAGCTTTCCAGGGTGCGGGGTCTCTGGAAGCTGGGGCTGCGCTGACCTCTGGAGTTTTCCAGGGTGCGGGGTCTCTGGAAGCTGGGGCTGCGCTGACCTCTGGAGCTTTCCAGGGTGCGGGGTCTCTGGAAGCTGGGGCTGCGCTGACCTCTGGAGCTTTCCAGGGTGCGGGGTCTCTGGAAGCTGGGGCTGCGCTGACCTCTGGAGCTTTCCAGGGTGCGGGGTCTCTGGAAGCTGGGGCTGCGCTGACCTCTGGAGCTTTCCAGGGTGCGGGGTCTCTGGAAGCTGGGGCTGCGCTGACCTTTGGAGCTTTCCAGGGTGCGGGGTCTCTGGAAGCTGGGGCTGCGCTGACCTCTGGAGCTTTCCAGGGTGCGGGGTCTCTGGAAGCTGGGGCTGCGCTGACCTCTGGAGTTTTCCAGGGTGCGGGGTCTCTGGAAGCTGGGGCTGCGCTGACCTCTGGAGTTTTCCAGGGTGCGGGGTCTCTGGAAGCTGGGGCTGCGCTGACCTCTGGAGTTTTCCAGGGTGCGGGGTCTCTGGAAGCTGGGGCTGCGCTGACCTCTGGAGTTTTCCAGGGTGCGGGGTCTCTGGAAGCTGGGGCTGCGCTGACCTTTGGAGCTTTCCAGGGTGCGGGGTCTCTGGAAGCTGGGGCTGCGCTGACCTTTGGAGCTTTCCAGGGTGCGGGGTCTCTGGAAGCTGGGGCTGCGCTGACCTCTGGAGGCGTCTCCTGGGAGCTGCTGGGTAAGGTATGCAGCTGAGCCTTCCTGCCCTCTTCTGGGCTTTGACTTTTATGGGAACCGGTCTACACAATAAATTGTGTAGACCGGTTCTTAAATTGAGAAGATCATTTCATCTTTTGTGACCGTTTTATTTGCACTGCATTACGACAGTAGAGTTCCCGGTGAATGACTGCGTGGCCCGGGCAACGTCCCAGCAGTGGCAGGAGGTCCTGCACCCATCCCAGCTCCCGGTCTCAGCACACGGATTAAGCGGCCAGAGTTGTTCGCTTACATAACCACATAAATAAGGCTCCGAGGAGGGGTGGACGCAGGGGAGGGCGGTCCCAGGGGGGAGGGAGGCGGACCCAGGGGGGAGGGAGGCGATCCAGGGGGGGAGGGAGGGCGGTCTCAGGAGAGGGAGAGCAGTCCCGGGGGGGGGGGGGAGGGAGACGGTCCCAGGGGGGGGAGGGAGGGCGGACCCAGCGGGTGAGGGAGGGCGGATCCAGGGGGGGAGGGAGGCGATTCCAGGAGGGGAGGGAGGGCGGTCTCAGGAGAGGGAGAGCAGACCCGGGGGGGGGGGGAGGGAGGGCGGTCCCAGGGGGGAGGGAGGCGGGCGGGTGGAGGGAGGGCGGCCCCGGGGGAGGGAGGGCGGCCCCAGGGGAGGGAGGCGGACCCACGGGGGTGGAGGGCAGTCCCGGGGGAGGGAGGGGCCCCATAGTCCGTATCTGGGGATTTTCATGGGACTCCTCCGTGAGCCTCACAGCGCCTGCGCATCCCCGCGCACTCCGGCAGGAGGCTGCAAGAGGCATTAGGGGCGGGGCTCCCGGAGGTGAGGGCGGGGCTTGCAGGGCTGGGGGCGGGAACGCGGCGGGAGCTAGGATTGGGTGAATAGTTGAAGAAGGGGCGGGGAGAAGCAGGGCGGGTGGAGCCCTAGGGAGGAGGGCGGGCACTTTTCCTTTGCTTTCGGTTTCTTGCCGGTACCGCGGCCTGCGCGCGACGCTGGGGAGCAGAGGCTCTGGTCAGGCCACGCTATGCAGGTAATTCCCCTCGCCGGGTACCGGCAGTGATCCATGGGGACCCCGGCCGACATGGGGCTGGGGAAAGGAGCTGGAGACGGGGGAGGAGGGGGGCAAAGCTAAAGTAGAAAGAGCATTAAATGGGGGAGAGACAGAGCCCAGGGTCAAAGGAGAGGGAGAGTCTAAAATAGGAGGAGCAACAGATGGGAGAGAGCTCAGGGGACAAAGGGCAGGTGGGGAGAGAGCCCAGGGGACAAGGGGGCAGGTGGGAGAGAGCCCAGGGGACAAGGGGCAGGAGGGAGAGAGAGTAAAGTAGAAGGGGCTAGAGATGGGGGAGGGAGACCGGGGGAATAGGGAGCAAGGCTAAAGTAGAAAGAGCATTAAATGGGGGAGAGACAGAGCCCAGGGTCAAAGGAGAGGGAGAGTCCTAAAATGGGAGAGAGGCCCAGGGGACAAGGGGCAGGAGGGGGAGAGCCCAGGGGACAAGGGGCAGGTGTGGGAGAGAGCCCAGGGGACAAGGGGCAGGAGGGGGAGAGCCCAGGGGACAAGGGGCAGGAGGGGGAGAGCCCAGGGGACAAGGGGCAGGTGGGAGAGAGCCCAGGGACAAGGGGCAGGTGGGAGAGAGAGTAAAGTAGAAGGGGGCTAGAGATGGGGGAGGGAGACCGGGGGAATAGGGAGCAAGGCTAAAGTAGAAAGAGCATTAAATGGGGGAGAGACAGAGCCCAGGGTCAAAGGAGAGGGAGAGTCTAAAATAGGAGGAGCAACAGATGGGAGAGAGCTCAGGGGACAAAGGGCAGAAAGAGGAGGAGGGAGGAAGTGTAAGGTAGAAGGAGCAAGAGATGGGGGAGGGAGAGGTCCCAGGGCTAAGGAGAGGAGGAAACAGAGTGTGTATAGAGAAGGGGGAGGGGAGCACGGAGGGTACAAGGGACAGGAGGTGAGCAGGAGATTGAGGAGGGACAGAACCCAGGGGATGAGGAGAGGTGAGGTGTGTCAGATATATGGGCTCAGCGATTCAGAGCCGCCCCAGAGGGAAAGGTGCTGTCGCTGAAGAGGTGGAGGAGGAGCAGGAGGGAGTTGGCAGAGCATTGAAACAAAGAATAGGGGGCGAGGTTACAGAGCAGGAACTCTTCATACAGGGTCAGGATCCCTGCCTGGACAGGCAGCGCTTCCACAGGACGGGTGCAAGAAGCTAGGGGCCTAGTGGGAACGCCTTAAGTAGGGATGTGGATCTCAAGCACACCCAGAGCATGCAAGCCAAAACTGCTAGAAAACCCCCCAGCCCCTGCAGCCCCCTGGCAAGTCCCAGGCTTGTGGTGGACGGGGAGAGCCAGGAGCGGGTGAGCCCTGATGAGAAGAGTTGGGAAGTGGCCTGCAGGATGTTCTCCTGCCAGCGGGGGTAGGGAGGAGCAGCAAGCTGCTGCTGCTGCTTTCTTCTCTTCTGCCGGCCTTGTTGCGATTGCACAGGGAAGCCAGCAGAGGAGGAAGAGGCAGCACCAGGTGGGCACTGCTCAGACTGCTGCTTCCAAGAGAAGAGACAGCTGAATGTGTCATGGGGATTGTAAAGCACACTCTTATTTCCCTGTACCTACCGGATCAGTCCAGACTCCTGGGTTTTGCCTCCGCACCAGCAGGTGGAGACAGAGCCACACTTGTCAGGCTCCGCCTATATATACCAGGCTGCCGCCCACAGCCTGCCAGTATAGCTCTGTCTCCAGCAGGTGCGGGGCGCTTAACCCACAGCCTCTTCTGATCTTAGTTGGTGCTTACTTAGCCAGGCAGGGATTTAGCTGAAGGGGGCCTTCTTGATGCAGCACAGGTCGTCGGGGACGGCTCTGAGTCTCCCAGGGGATTGTCAGGTTCTGAGGGGACCATCCCCCCTGGTTGTAGGCGGCTGAGGCCTAGGGTCAAGGACCCTACAAGTAGGAACAGGCCCAGCGGGGGTGATACCGGGGAGCCCGGCTCACTCACCCCAACCAGGACGATTCAGCACTCGCCGAGGGACAGCATCGCTTAAAAAAACCCAAAAAAACCTGAGGTAAGCAGGGCCTTCGCTCGGTGGGGCGCGGTCGGGGCCGGGGGGAAGATTTTCGCCGGCTCCTTGTTCTTTTATTTTTCCGTTTCTTTCTCCTGTTCGTTGTGGACAGCAGCGCGAGTCGGCCGCGATGCTGCGTGGCGTGGCCTGTGCGGCCAGCGGCTCGGCGCGCGGCTCTCCCGGGAAGGCCTTTGTTGCGCCTGCATTCCGGGGGACGAGGGGTCTTCGGGAGCCGCACGGGGGGCGCCAGGGAAGTGGGGAGCTTTGGCCGCGGTGGTCGGGTCGTCCGGGCTCCCCTCCAGGGCAGTGAAATCTGGCGGGCAAGGGCCGCCATTTTGAAGCAGGGCCCGGGAGCATCGCCGGTTGCGACGGGAGCCCCCGAGGGGCGGTAGAAATTCGCCTCCACCTCTTTCCCCCCAGCGCTCGCCTCTGCGGCCGTCTTTGCCCACAGGGGTCACGGGGAAGGAGGCAGGGACGTCGATGGGTCTGATTCGGACGTCTCCTGCTCCTCCTTTTCCTCAGAATTTATTTTGGCAATGCACAGGGCCTTTAAGGCCCGCAAGGCGCGTAAACGTTCCGCAGCATCGGCTGGTGGTCCTGAGGAGCCCCATTCCAAGCCTCCGGAGCGCCCTAAGTCGGGGGCCTCGTCGGAGGAGCCGCAGGCAAAGTGGCCCCTGAGGGCCAATCCACCACAGGCCGACCCAGATACCTCAGATGAGTCATCGGATCAGGACATCTTGGAGGACCCGTCCCCGCCCCTGAGTGGGGTGGAGGGAGATGGGAATCCGCAACCTGGGACCAAGCACCAGGGGCAGGCGTCCGAGGGCGACGACCCCAGGGTCATTCGGCTGTTCCATAAGGATGAACTGGCACCCCTCCTCCCCGCCATATTGGAGGAGTTAGGGATTTCCAACACTCCAGTGGAGTCCAGAGGAGGCTTCATGGATCCAGTCTTGTTGGGCCTGAGTGGCCCCCCTACGACCTTCCCATTCCGTTTTTCTGCTATGGATCTGTTGTATTGGGAATGGGACACCCCGGACTTGGGCTTAAAGGTTTCCAAAGCGATTGGCCAGCTTTACCCGTTACCAGAGGACGCCTTGGAGGTCCTGCGGGTCCCTAAAGTGGACGCCTCAGTGTCAGCGGTCACGAAACGCACTACCATCCCGGTCACGGGCACCAGGATCGGAAGTTGGAGCTACAATTGAAGAAGATCTTTGAGGTCTCGGCCCTAGGGGCCCGGGCAGCGATCTGCAGTAATTTTGCGCTTCGCGCCGAATTGCGATGGGCCCAACAACTTCTGGCCAACGAGGGCCTGTCGGAAGAGGTAGCTCGACAGGCCGGACGGCTGGAAGCGGCCGTGGCTTACAGTGCGGATGCGCTGTATGATCTGCTCTGAACCTCTGCTCGTTCCATGGTCTCGGCGGTCTCCTCACGGCGGATTCTATGGTTACGGAACTGGGCGGCGGACGGGGCTTCCAAGTCCAAGCTGGGGTCCTTGCCGTTCAAGGGTAAGCTGCTGTTCGGGAAGGAGTTGGTTGATATGATTCAGCTACTGGGGGATACTAGAGGATATCGTCTCCCGGAAGACAGGTCGCGTTCCAGGTCCTCCCTCTCCTTCTCCTCGAAGTCTCGGTTTAGGGGAAATTGCAGGTCCCGGTCCTCACGGCCAGTCACTTCTTCCTCATCCTCCTCTTTTCGCCCCGGAGGCAGCTGACAGCAAGCTCAGCCCTTTCGCGGCAGGCGTTTTGGTAGATCCGGTTCCTCCCAGGCGCCATCAGGAGTTAAGTCCGCACAATGATGTGCGGACGGCGCATTTCTCTGTACCCAGCGTAGGGGGCAGATTGACTCTCTTCTACAAGGAATGGGCCAAGGTCATGTCGGATCAATGGGTACTGTCTGTGATAAAACACGGTTACGCCTTAGATTTTGCACGCCAGCCCCGCCCACGGTTTTTCCTCTCCCCCTGCGGGAACGCGGACAAGCGCCAAGCGGTCAGTCAGACCTGGAAAGTTTGCTCAAATTGGGAGCCATCGTTCCAGTGCCACCTCGGGAACAACGAGGAGGACACTACTCCATTTATTTCGTCGTGCCAAAGAAGGACGGAGCCTCCCGTCCCATCCTGGACCTCAAGAGCATCAACAGATGTCTGTGGGTTCCGTGCTTTCACATGGAGACCCTTCGGGCCGTGATAGCATCAGTGCGGCCCGGGGAGTTCTTGGCATCCCTGGATCTCACGGAAGCGTACCTGCACATCGGGATCAGGAAGGATCACCAGAGGTATCTCAGGTTCTACATCCTGGGGAAACACTATCGGTTCCAGGCCTTGCCCTTCGGGTTGGCCACGGCTCCTCGAACTTTTACCAAGATCATGGTGGTGGTAGTAGCGGTACAGCTTCGGAGGGAAGGATTGCTGGTTCACCCATACTTGGACGATTGGTTGATCCGGGCAAAGTCCGAATCCCTCTGTCGGTCGGCAGTAGCCCGGATCATGCAGTTGCTGCATTCCCTGGGTTGGGTCGTGAACAGCGCGAAGAGTCATCTCATCCCCTCCCAGTCTCTGGAATTTTTGGGAGCACGGTTCGACACTCGCCTAGGGCTAGTCTTCCTTTCGTCAGAGCATCGCGGCAAATTGCAGGGGCAAGTGAGAGAGTTGCTCCTGAAATGACCTCCTCCGGTGTGGGATTATCTCCAGTTAATAGTCTCTATGGTGTCTACTCTGGATCTGGTTCCCTGGTCTTTCTTGCACATGCGACCCTTACAGTCCGCGTTGCTCTCCCGTTGGAGTCCAGTTTCAGAACAATTTTATCTCCCGTTGACGAGGCCGGCACGGCTCAGTCTTGGGTGGTGGCTCTCTCCATACAACCTTCGCCGGGGTGTGTCTCTGGAGACTCCGGAATGGATGGTGGTCACAACGGATGCGAGTCTCCGGGGCTGGGGAGCAGTGTGTCGTCGGAAGTCGGTTCAAGACACATGGTCAGCTGCCAAGGCGTGCTGGTTGATAAATTGGCTGGAGACCAGGGCGGTCCGCCTGGCTTTACTGGCGTTGCGGTCCCTGGTGCTGGGGAAGTCGGTCAGGATTCTATCGGACAACGTGACGATGGTCGCCTACATTAACCGCCAAGGTGGAACCAGAAATCAACGGTGGCTCTCGAGGCTCGCCTTCTGTTCCAGTGGGCGGAGCAACACCTGATTGCCCTAGCGGCGTCCCACATAGCGGGGGTAGACAACTCTCAAGCAGACTTCTTGAGCCGTCATCATCTCGATCCTGGAGAGTGGGAACTGTCAAGCACGGCTTTCCAGCTTATCTGCGACAGATGGAGCACACCAGCCATGGACCTGATGGCGACATTTCAAAATGCCAAGGCCCCAAAGTTTCTTGCCCGCCGACGAGAAATGGGAGCGGAAGGGGTGGACGCCTTGGCGTTACCATGGCCCACCTCGGTCCTCCTGTACGTCTTTCCTCCCTGGCCCCTGATCGGCAGGACTCTACGACGCATAGAAGACCATCCAAGCGAGGTCATTCTGGTGGCACCCAAGTGGCCACGGCACCTGTGGTTTGCGGATCTTCTCAACATGGCCGTGGAGGGGCCGCTGCGGTTCCCGAACCTACCGGATCTTCTCCACCAGGGTCCCGTGTGTTTTGATCAGGTAGATCGCTTTTGTCTAGCAGCATGGCTTTTGAAAGGCGTCGTTTGAAGAGCAGGGGCTATTCTGACGCGGTGGTTTCTACCTTGTTGAGTTCGCAGAAGAAGTCTACCTCTTTGATGTACGTGCGAGTGTGGAAGGTTTTTGAGTCGTGGTGCATGGAGCGTTCGGTTCCTGCTACCACAGCCTCTGTTTCGGCCATTCTGGCTTTCCTGCAGGATGGCCTGGTCAAGGGTCTATCTTGTGGTTCTCTGAAGGTACAGGTGGCGGCTCTGAGTTGGTTTCGGGGGTCCATAGATGGGAGGCCCCTAGCGCTGCATCCTGATGTGAACCGATTCTTGAAAGGGGCTATCCGTTTGCGTCCGCCTTGGAAAGCGCCGTGTCCGTCCTGGAATTTGAATGTGGTGCTTAAGGCCATGTGTGCCCCCCCTTTTGAGCCTCTAAAGCGGGCCACCCTTAAGGATCTTACCTTGAAGGCGGTATTCTTTGTGGCAATCTCGTAGGTGCGACGAGTGTCAAGAGCTTCAAGCGTTGTCCTGTAGGGAGCATTTCTTGCGGTTCTCAGAAGCGGGGGTTACTCTACGCACGGTGCCTTCATTCCTTCTGAAGGTGGTTTCTTCATTCCATTTGAATCAATCAGTGGAGCTTCCATCTTTTTTTTTTTTTTTACCCAATTTTTATTGGGTTATACAATAACAGTACAGATCACAACACCTGGAAGTGAGAGGAACTCTGATCTCACCCCAGAACAGTACCACCAATAAAAAAAACCTCTATAGCATCCCCCCCACCCCAAACCACCCCCCCCCTTTTTTTTTGTTATAGAAGTGAGTAAAACTGTAGGTACTACGAAATAGCCCCCTCTCCCTAGGCAAGGCCATCCCTTACAGAAATAGAAAGAGAAATGAAAATTAATCATTGACAACAAGACTGCGAGCACGGGGGGGTCAACGACTGCAGGTACGGCTGCCAGATCCTCAGAAATCGCCTGCGGCACTGGGGTGTCATCCGAGCCTCCAGGCTCTCCATGGTCATCATGAAGTGCAGACTGTTCCGCCAAGACCAAAAGGAAGGGGGACTCAGCAGACCGCCACGTCGAGAGAATAATCTTCTTTCCCACCAAACAGGCCTTAGAGAGAAGCAAACGCGAACCAGGGTCCCGAATCCGAATCGGGGAGATGCAGCCAAAAAGTAGCCACAACGGAGCAATAGGGAAAACAACATCCAGCAGGTTTGCTAGATAATTTGCCACTCGATGCCAAAATCGTCGAACCGGGCCACAAGCCCAAAACATATGCAAAAGTGTATCCCTGTTATGACCACACTTAAGACAAGCCGCCGTAAGGGCTATAGCAAAATGCCTGGCCAACACAGGGGACACATATGCCCGGCATAAAAATTTAAATTGCAACTCCCGGTAATATTGATTCTTCGTGACCCTGGCTATGCGTCCAAAACATCTTAATATCGATTGAGTCACCATCCTCATTCCAACGCGTCTCCAGTATCTGAATTTGATTTAGTGCTGACCTCCGCCGCAGACACTTATAATACATTGACAGTGAGGGAGCAACACGACGCTCAAAATGGAACACATTGTCCAAAATCAGGTAAGATGAGGGTAACCTTGCATCCGCTGGGAGGGCCCGTATGTAATGACACATTTGCATAAATGGGAAGGTGTGTGTCACCCCAAATCCATATTGGGACATAAAATCTGAATATGAGAAAAGCGTCCCCTCACGCGTTAACAAATGACCCAGTAGTGTGACCCCTCGGGCAAACCAAGACCGAAAAACCGAGGACTGTGTTCCCGGGCTAAAATCGGCAGAAAATAAGCATTTAAAGCAGGAAGCTGCAACCTTCGAGCTAACCGTTTCCTCGTCTGCCGCAGCGGACCAATCATGGCTGTATGAGTCAAAAAAGAGGGCAGGGACGCCGAGTTAGCTTGTAGCACGTACGAGGGGGCCCAAGGATACATCAAGGCTCTATCCGCTACCAGGGATGTGTGCATGGACTCGTCCATAAACCAGTCTCTCACAATTCCCAAATCACTAGCTAGGTTATACTCAGCCAGGTCAGGCAGCCCAAGGCCCCCCTACCAGTCGCACCCTTTAACCAGGATAGGGGAACTCTTGCTCTCCCCCCTCCCCATATAAATTTTCTGATCGCTCTCTCAACCACCTTTATGTCTCTGCGCTGAACCAATATTGGGAGATTCTGGAAAAGATAAAGCCATCTAGGCAACAGTACATTTTAACCATATTTATCCGGCCACTAAGGGAAAGGGGAAGTCGACTCCAGCCCATCACGCTGTCAATCGTTACCTGTATCTGAGAAGGGACATTAACCTGATAAAGACGTTCTGGATCTACTGGTAGCTGCACCCCCAAGTATCGCAGCGACTCTCCCGCCCATCTCAGTGGAAACTCGTCTAGCCATGTATCTCTTAAATTGGGAGGATAGGCCAGCGCAGAAGACTTGGTGGCATTTAAACTAAAGCCCGAGAAAATTCCAAAGTCCCAAATCGTCTTCATTAAGACAGGAAGGGATTTCTGGGGATCCGTGATGAGAACCAGCAAGTCATCCGCGAAAGCCACCGTTTTAAAGATGTGACTACCCATACGGACCCCCCTTATCTCTCGAGTGCTTTGAATGGCAAGGAGAAGAGGCTCGAGCTGAAGGATAAACAAGAGGGGCGATAAAGGACAGCCCTGCCTGGTCCCCCTAGCTATCTCCAGCGGTTCCGTCTGCGTGCCATTAGCGATAACGACCGCCTCAGGCCGCGTGTATAAGAGATGTAATGCTTGAAGGTAAAAACCCGAAAACCCCATCCTCTCCAGTACAGTAAAGAGATATTTCCATTCCACTCTATCAAACGCTTTCTCAGCGTCGAAGCTAATAGTGAGGTAAGAAATATCCATTTGGCGACACATGGTCATAGCAACCAACACCCGCCTAATGTTTGCCAGTGCATAGTGCTGTCTGACAAACCCGACCTGATGGTCTCCAACTAAGAAGGGGAGGAGGACAGCCAATCTATCTGCCAAAATGTTTGCTAATATTTTGACATCTACATTCAGTAAGGAGATTGGCCTATAGGA
Source organism: Rhinatrema bivittatum (assembly GCF_901001135.1). Lineage (NCBI taxonomy): Eukaryota > Metazoa > Chordata > Amphibia > Gymnophiona > Rhinatrematidae > Rhinatrema > Rhinatrema bivittatum. The sequence continues at coordinate 5,864,843 of NC_042620.1, read as the reverse complement.
CTCAGGAAGAAGGGGATCCTTCCCCCTCTTTAGGAATAAGCGTGATGTGAGCCCGATTCTCATAAGCAGGGAAAGATCCCTGGCGGATGAGATCCATAAATCCCTCTGCCAATGGACCCGCTATTTGCTCCTTTAAAAGATTTTTAAAAATTCCGCTGTGTAACCATCTGGGCCTGGAGCCTTCAGGGGACGTAGGCGGCCAATAACCAACCTCACCTCCTCCTCTGTTATGGGGCCATTTAAACTCTGCCGCTGCTCCTCTGTCAAGCACGGGAGAGACACCTTGGAGCAAAAGTTATTCCAAACCTCCTCACTACCCCCTGTAGATGTGTATAAATCAGCATAATAATTACGAAAGATTTGTAGGATAGAGGGAGTGTCCTTCACAGTCCTACCCGTGGGCATATGCAGGGATGTGCCTGCGACCCCGAGTCGACCGGAGAAGGTTAGCCATCATGCGGCCTGTTTTGTTGGAATATTGAAATAATTGGAACTTATATTTATTTATTTATTTATTTATTTATTTTTAATTTTTATATACCGAAGTTCTTGTAGGGACTACAAATCACTCCGGTTTACATAAAACAATGAACTGCCCAACAGAGAATCCCTTTTTTAGCACGCTGATGAAGAAGAGAATTTAATGCCCCCTGGACTGAGCGGTAATGGTCCTGATTACGGGGTGTCCCTGCCCTATTAAAGGCTGCTCGAGCAGTAGTCAGCTGCCTGGTTAACTGCAAGATCCTTTTGTTAAGCATTTTACTTCTATGGGCCATATACGAAATAATCTCCCCTCGCAGAACTGCCTTCGCTGCTGACCAAAGCAAGATCGGTTGCAAATTGTAAGATTGGTTACAGGCCAGATAATCCGCCCACTTTGCCCTCACATGCTCCTGAAAATGGCTGTCATTGGCCAAAAAATAAGGGTAACGCCACAGTCTTGTTTCCGGTTGCCTGCCTCTAAACTGAAAATCCACCCATACGGGTGCATGGTTTGAAATCACAATATTATCGATTTCCGCACCCTGCACCTGCCCAAAGGCGTGACCACTGATTAGGAAAAAATCCAATCTGGATTGCGAGTTGTGCGCCCGCGAGTCATGGGTAAAGTCGCGTTCCAGCGGATGCAAAGTTCTCCACACGTCTAGTAAATGCAGTGTATCTTCCAACATTACAGGACCCCTCCCCATTCCATGTTCCCTCTGTCTCACGGGGCGAGAATCCAACTCTCCATCTTTAACTGTATTGAAATCTCCGCCCACTACAAGTATGTCAGTCAAATGTGGTGGCAAATATGAGTATAAACATCTGAATAAATGGGGGTTATAGGTATTAGGGGCATATACATTACAAAGCCCTACAGTTTGCCCATACATTTCAGCAATGAGAATAATATATCGCCCTTGAGGGTCTGCGATTTCCTTCAATATCTGCAAAGGTAAGTTTTTATGTATTAAAATAGCAACCCCTGCTGAGCTAGAGGACCCCCCTGCCCCTCTAATCTCTCCTACCCAGTCCCGCTTCAAGTGCCTAAGTTCCGATACCGCAAGATGTGTCTCCTGTAGAAAAGCCACCGACACCTGCTTACGTTTCAGTAAAGTGAGAACTTTAGAAGGCTTAACCGGGGAGCGTAATTCACAGACATTCCATGATATCACCCGTGTAAGATTAAGCATACCAGGAAACCCAACATCCACAGGAATGCGTCGTATCCCACCTCAAAGGGGTAGGGACCCTCCCAGCCAAGGCCCCCACCTTCCAACATCCATACACCCCCATTTCAAAGGAAACATTCATTCCATAGCACCAACCAGCCAGACAATCATTCATCCTCGCTTCTACAACTGCCCAACCCCCCTCCCGCCCACCCAATAGGGTTTCCCTCCAGTCCCCCTCATTATCACCCCCCCCCCGGACCCCCTAAGCGGAGGTAAGGATCCCGCTTACTGATGCCTCCGGGCACCGCCCCAGCCTTATATACAGGGTCCGCAGTGCACTCTCCCCCCCTCCTCGCCGTCCCTCTCTCGTCCAAGCCCCATCCCCGAAAAAGCAACTGCAACGTGACTTCCCCACTCCATTAAGTCCAGACCAAATTGAGAACATATGAGTGCGAGTTCTGAGAGATGCAGTCCTCCGGCAGAAGAGACGCCCTTCATCGTCAGCAGGAGCATAGCCAGTCCTCTCCGTGCGAGCATCTAATTCTTATGTCCGAGCTGGAGGGGTGTAATCGCCCGGACTCTAAGGCCTATTGCAGCGGACGTGCATAGTTCATAGCTCCTCAGATATGAAAGGAAATAGATGGTATAATAAAACTAGCACTCAGAGGCTTTCAAGTCCATCTGTAAAGCTGAGGTGTCCGGTATCCCAATAATGTGTGGACAGAAAAAAACCCCAAATGAACATCGGAAGCAGGCAACCAGCCTTTTAACTGCAGAACCTCGTCCACACCCAGCAAAACCTGCAATGGGATTGTACTTGTCATAGACGCTGGACTCTCATCTGCTTCTTGAGAAGAAAAAACAAACTCTTGCAGGAGCCATCACTATCTTCCCCTGAGAGACAATCATCAGGTAGCCAGGGTATCCACAAAGGCCTTAGCCTTCTCCACCGTATCAAAGTAATGCACCCGCGAGTCATGCCAAACCCGTAAACGCGCTGGAAATAACAACGCAAACTTTATGCCTTTGGTGTGAAGCGTGGAGCGTATCTGTGAAAAGCGACGTCTGCTCGCTGACGCTGCTGCCCAGAAATCCTGGAACACCCGGATAGTGTGAGCCTGATATTGCACATCTGCTTTCTGCCGCGATGCTCTCCACAGCTCCGCCTTATGCGCTGAATTTAACATTTTTGCAATCAGCAGTCTTGGCCTCTCCAGATCCTGCTGCTTTGTTCCCAGCCGGTGAGCTCGCTCCAGCACCAGTTTCCCCTTAAGGTGTGGCAGGGCCAGCGCCTCTGGGAGCCAGGTCTCGAGCACAGTGCGCAGGGAGCCCTCCTCCAGGCTCTCGGGGAATCCCAGGAAGCGCAGATTATCCCTGCGCGCTCTGTTTTCCAGATCCTCCACCTTGTCTGCCATGGCCTGAAGTGTGGACGCCGGCTCCGCCATCTTGGCCATGCGGTCAGTGCCTGCCTCTTCCAGAGCTGAGATACGAGTCTCAGCTGCTTCCAGCCGCGGTGGCAGAGCTGACAGGGTGTCCCTCACCTCCCCCAACTGATCGGTCAGTCCAGCCCAACGCTCGTCCAAGGCCTCCCGAATCGCTAGCTTTATGTCATCTGTGGTAAGAGGCAGCGGGGGGGGGAGGGGGACTCACCCGTCGATGCGGCAGCCATTTTCTCGTCAGCTACCCTGGCCTTTTCTTTCTCTCTTTTTTTGCCTTCAACGATGCCATTCGACCCGCGGTTTTTGCAAAAAACGAATCGCTGGGTCGAGCCCCTTTCCCTGACTCTTCAGCTGTCTGATTTAGTGGTGTTCACGCGGTTTGGGGTCGCGTTATCGCTGAGACGGGCCGGGAGCTGAGCCGAGGCACGTCAGCTCAGCTAGTGCATCCCTGGAGCTTCCATCTTTTGGGGATCTTTCGGCGGAGGATCCAGCATCCAGGGAGTTGAAGAAGCTGGACGTCCGTAGATCTCTTATGCGGTATCTGGAGGTGACCAATGAATTTAGTTTATCAGATCACCTTTTCGTGCTTTGTCAAGGTCCAAAATGGGGTAATATGGCCTCCAAGACCACCATTTCTTGCTGGTTGAAGGAGGCCATAGGTTCCTCGTATTTACTCTGTGGGAAACGCATTCCGCAGCGACTCAAGGCTCATTCGACGCGTTCCCAGGCGGCTTCCTGGGCGGAGTGTATGCAGATTTCCCCACTGGAGATCTGCAGGGCGGCAACTTGGAAATCCTTGCATAGGTTTACGCGTCATTATCGCTTGGATGTTCAGGGCTCACGGGAGGGCAGTTTCGGTGCAGGCGTCTTAAGAGCGGGCCTCTCCGGATCCCATCCCAAGTAATCTCAGCTCTGGTACATTCCAGGAGTCTGGACTGATCCGGTATGTACATAGAAAAGAAAATTAGGTCTTACCTCCGATAATTTTCATTCCTGTAGTACCAAGGATCAGTCCAGAGTCCCGCCCTCAATGGAGAGCCCGCTGTGAGTGTGTTCATGATGCGAATCTTTGTTTTCCTTACACAGATCAGTTGATGCCTGTTTGGTTATGGGGCAGGACCCTCGTTGGGGTCAGTGAGCCTAGGTTTCTCCGGTTAAGCTCCCGGGGGTCTTAGCGTTCAGTTTAGAAATTTTTCTGCTTTGACATTACGTTATACTGACAGGTTGTGGGCGGCACCCTGCTATATATGCGGAGCCTGACAAGTTTGGCTCTGTCGCCATCTGCTGGTGCGGTGGCAAAACCCAGGAGTCTGGACTGATCCTTGGTACTACAGGAATGAAAATTATCGGAGATAAGACCTAATTTTCTTGCTTATGGCCAGGGACACAAGAACACTTAGACTCAGTAAAAAGTATAATGTATTTTTATTAGTCAATATAAGTGTTCTCGGGAGATGCTGGGTACTGGGTGCCCTTAGTCTTACAAACTGACCAGCATCTCCTCATATACAGGAAGTGACCCTTCTTTTATAGATAACATACAATATTGTGGAAGCTTCTAGACTTGCGTGACCGCCCAAAGAATCATTTACATAAGTTGTGATGTCAAATGCACGATTAGATCATCCCTAACTATCCCTGATTAGTTTCTTCCCAGGAGGTGTGGCCCATTTCCCATGGCTTTCTTTGTTCTGTTAAACTCTTACTGGTCAAGACAATCAACACGTCTGTAGCTGTGTGGATAACAAACTCCTGAGAATGGTGCCTGAAGCTCCCCTGTGGTTTCTTCTTTGTGACTCCATGAATAGACATCACCTGTCTGGTGCCAGCTTGCCTGCTTTTGTAGATATCCAGGGACATTCTGTAAGTCACTCAGAGTCCATTCAGCCCAGGCAGGCTAAAGAAAAGCAGAGGCTTCTGGGGATTTCCTTCTCCATGTTGGTTTTCTGTTCAGGCATACTTCTCAGGATGATGGAGGGGGTGGAGTAGAGAGGAAACAGAAGGGGAAGATGATTCCAGGGGCGGGGGATGGAGAGGAGAGAGCAGAAGGGAAAGGGATGATGCCACAATGATGTGAACCCTGTGCTGGGTGCACCACAGCACAAGGAAGGTTGGGAACCACTGGCATAGGAAACAAGGGACTGGGAGGGAGAAAACTTAAAGGAGAACGAGCAGAGATTTTGGAGGGCGAGAGCCTAGAGGGCAAGGGGAGGGTCTAGGGGACAAGAGGAAGGAGCATGGCTCTTGCACAGGGTGGCAGTGAGGTCAGCTGCTGAGCCACCAGAGGCGTCTGTACTGCCTGGGGGCAGAGAGCCCACCTCGTCACTCCCCCGACCCGCAGGAGGAGCGGGTGGCAGGACCCAGCAGCGTCCCTTTACCCGGCGCCATCTTCCTGTGCCCGGGGCAGGTCCTGCAGGGCTCATTCCTACCGCGAGACTGGAGCTGCACACGGGATGCTGACGCTGTGTGAAGCGACTTCTGCTTCAGGTCTCGGGGTTCGGGAGAGGTTCGTCCCGAGCTGCAGAGCAGGAAGCAGGAAATGTTGTGTCTCAGGCTCCGTGGGCAGAAGAAAGCAGAAGTCTGCCTCATCCCCATAGTCGGAAGTGGCCGTCTGTGTTGGGCTGCAGGGCAGGAGGGAGGAGGAAGTCTGTTTCAGGGTAAATCTTCCTCTGACCAAGGGGTAGGATGGAAGTGGTGACCTGTGTCAGGCCCAGGGGGCAAAAGGAAAGGGGCAGATGAAGAGGCGTGAGGGTGAAAGGCAGGAAGGAGAGGCTGCTGGGGTGGGAGAAGGAGCGAGTACTGAGGGAGGTGCTGAAGTTCTGCTTGTGAAGGAAGTCAGCGGGATCAGGACTGGGGAGAAGAGAGAGAGTTTTATCTTTCCTAGTGTGTACCAGATGGACTCAGGACCCAATGGGCTGTGCTCCCCTGCCAGCAGGTTGAGATGGAGTCAGATTTCAAAGCTGAGGTCACCCTAGATACCCCCCTGCAGTGACCTCGGTCCTTCAGTATTTCTCCGTCTCCAGCAGATGGCGGATGTACCTCTCCCTATAGGGATCGCTGTACTTTTTGGAAGGAGAAATTCTACATTTAAATTGGAAAGAAACAAATTTTACCCTAAAGCCCCACTCTCCTGCAGTGAAACCTAAGGGTCCCTCCCCCAGTCGAGAATTCCTGAGGTGATCTCCGATATCTTTCAGAGGTGGGCCTTGGTCCGGTAGCCGGTTCCCAGCATGGACTTAGCCTCCAGAGTAGCTGAAAGGCAGCGGGTGTGAAACAGAGTGCGGCGGTAAAGGTATAGCGCCCCCCCCCCCCCCCCCTGCGAGCTGGAGACCATCCCGGCACTCAATCGATAAGCGCCAAGACCAGATAAGCAGAAAACTTTAAATTCAGGTATCCGGTCTCCGAGGCTCGGATTGCCGTACTGATTCGATTTCCTTCCTGGCGAGGTAAAAGGGAGCACCAATCGGGTTGCGCTGCTGAGCGACTGTCTGCTTTCCCCTTTGTTCTAGTTTAAAAGCTGCTCTATCTACTTTTTAAAGGTTAGTGCCAGCAGTCTGGTTCCACCCTGGTTAAGGTGGAGCCCATCCCTTCGGAAGAGACTCCCCCTTCCCCAAAAGGTTCCCCAGTTCCTAACAAAACTGAATCCCTCTTCTTTCTGTTTCTTTGCTGCCTTACTGACTATTGAAAGCACAAACATACTAAATAATATTCCCCAATAGTTTACTTCTCCCCAATACTTTAAAAAAAAAAAAAAAGAAAGAAAAGAGAATTTTCCCAAGCAAAACTTACTGATTCCTTTCAGCCACCAGCAAGGTGATCCCCTCCTTTCAGTGCTCCCAATACTTGGAAGATAACAGGAGTCCCTTCACTTCTATGTTTTTCTTTGAAATCTTTAATGATCTGCTCCAATTCTGTCTCTCTAGCCTTTCTCAGTTTGATATTGTGGTTCCTACTCCCTATTGCTGCCTTAAAGGTCTCCCACCTGAGTGTAGGATTAGTATCAGTAAAGCTTTCAGAGTTTAATGGGCTGACTTCAAGGTTAGTCATCTAAATCCTTGCTTTTAAAATGTCCCTCCCACCCTGCATATTTAGCTGGTCCAAAGAGGGTCAGATGTGAGGTAAATCTTTCCAGCTCCAGTGGGGCAAGGAGCGGGCCTGAATCCAGCCAGGCAAGTCTTCAGTCAGATAACCTGACAGCCAGCTAACTTTAGGTTTTCCAGTCAGTGGCTTAGAGAAAATTGAGCCCTGTGGAAGAAGACCATGGACCAGCTAAGACCTCCGGGAGTAGCATAGACAGGTGCTCCGAGTGGTTCTTTGCTGCCGGCATCCTCTGTGGTTCAAGGGGAAAAAAGGAGGGAAATCTTTGTTAGATGCTGCGGTCTGGGATCGCTGGCAATTGAAGGAAAAGCAGTGTTTGCAGTCATGCGCAGCACTGAGATTCTCTTGCCCCAGATGGTATGGGGGGGGTGAGTGGCCGTTCAGACTAGGATCTGCCGCAGATCTCTGGAGGCCGGTTAGAAGGGGTGCGCTGGCGCTCTGGGTGAGTCCTAGCCCACGTCGCTGTGATCTTGCCTGGGCACTGCCTGGGCACGGTATTTTATTTAATGTTGTGTCTGGAAGGCTGAGCAGGTGCTTTCTGTCTCTTGCACAGGCAGTTTTCACGAAAGATGCAGTTCAGAATGCTGCCAGGGAATTCCTCAAGTTCCTGAATCGCGGACTCTCCCCTTACCATGGTAAGTGCAGTGATGCCTGGGCCAGGGGGCTTCGCTGGGTGAAGACTTTAATGTAAGACACTACCAGACCTGTGTCTGCATGCTCCCTCCCTATCTCTTTGCATCACACACACACACATGGCTCCCCTCTCCCCTGCAGTTCCCGTATCGCTTTATTTCCAGATGGGCTCAGGACCATGATGAGGTTGTGCCCCCCTGCCAGCAGATGGAGACAGTCAGGTTTCAAAGTTGAATTCACCCTAGATACAGCCCTGCAGTGACCTCAGCCCTTCAGTATTTCTCCGTCTCCAGTAGATAAGAGGATGTGCTTACACGATGGGGATCGCTGTACCTTTTGGAAGAAAAAATTCTACTTTTAAATTGGAGAAAAGATCAAGTCCCGCTCGATCCTGCAGAGATAGCTAAAGGTCCCTCCCCCAGTTGAGAATTCCTGAGGTGATTTCCGAGATCCTTCAGACGTGTGCCTTGGTCTGGTAGCTGGTTCCGGACGTGGACTTTGCTGCTTAAGCAGCTGAAAGGCAGCAGGTGCAGGAAGCTGAGCATGGCGGTGATGGCCAAAACGCCCCCCCCCCCCCCCCCACACACACACACACACACACACACACACACACACACACAGCTGGAGACTGTATGCTGAACCCAGGTAAGTTTAAAAAAAAAAAAAAAAGAAAGACAATTGGAGGGATTTCCGGTAGGTTTCCTCCAGGCTCCGTGCAGTACCAACGTCATTCCTGCTCCCGTGGGGGTAAGGGGAGTTGGGCCTCTGAGCGGGTTGAGCAGCCTCCAGTGGGCTAGGCCCTGCTTTAGGAACACTGCATGGTCGGCCTCATTGATGCCATCTTGTGCGCGTTTCTGTGGGTGTGGTACGGCCCTACATAGGATGTTGGTACACCCAGTGTGTTGGCTCTGCGCGCACAACGTTGTAAGCGCATACATGAAAAGGCGAGCGTGCGCCTCGCTGCGCCCCGTCTAGGCGCTCTAAATTTGTGCGCATATACTTTTTTTTTAAGTGTGAGCCGATTGGGACGCACAGGTATCACCGTCAATGGCGCCAGCAACCAAGAAACCTACGCACATTGCTCTCTGTGCCGCTTGTTGTATTAGGGCTTCACAGCCTGACCTGAATCACAACCTGTGTCAGCACTGTGAGGAAGCCCAGGGAAAGTTGGCTTCCTTGGACTTTACTAAGCCCAGCTTCTCCCACTCAAATGGGTTAGCTACAGCTTTAACTGGAAGTACACCGGATCTGAGTACCCTCAGGAATGGGTTGTCCGTGGGACAAGGAAGTTCACAGGCACTTACCCAGTACCTCCTGGGTTAGGCATTGACCTGGCTGCCTTCTCTTGGATGGAATTTTTCCAGGGCCTTCAAACCTTCGTACAGGCGCAGTCTGCTACCTCACTTGCTCCTGTCCAGACGGACAGTTTGACGTACTACGTGCGTCGGATTTACGTGAAATTGGGAAGCACAACATGTGAAGATTTTTTCATTTAATGGAATATGAGAAGTGAACCACTACGATTAAGTTTCAAAGGAGTAGAAGTTCAACAGTTTTTGCCGATGTGGTGTTAATGAAGGTAGCGGTGACTAGTATTGAAATACTTATACGGGGTAATGGCTGTGTTCGCCAGCTTGTAGTGGTGTGTATATAGAAGGTAATCACATCCTGGCCACGATTGTATCGTGGTATGGTTTAGAAAGAATACTTTGTTGGAGTGTGGCTACATTGTAAGAGAATTGAGTCATCTACGAATAATTTATGTGAAACCCACGATATCAACAAAGTGGTTCATGGTGTGATGAATTAATCCCTGAGGAAGCCTGAAGTTACAGGCGAAACGAAGACGTCTTTCGTTGGATAATAATAACGTAACATTTATTGAGGCTGACATTGAAATATGTGGGCAGAGATATAAAATAGGAGGTTTCATCCAATGAGAGGGGATATATTCAAATTTTGTATCAATATTAATTTGTTATATATACATTGAAATATTTGTAATTTATACAGAGTGCTTTTTGGTGAAGAAATGTTTTTTAATATGATGGTATGAATGTATGGGTGGAATGAATGGGCTAGTTTAGTTTTTAATGTGTCTATTTAGGTATGTGTTGTGAATTCTAAATAAATGGTTGCACTTTATATGAATATAAGGTCTCTCTGTGATGTGATATAACTACAAGCATAATCAGAGAGTGTGATTAATAGTTGACCCTCTGTGTTAATTTACCCAGACGGAATGAAAGCCAGTAAGCCCTCCCTCTCCCAGTCCTATCAACAGACCTCGAGGCATGCCTCGCCTCACCGAGGTTATTCCTGGTAGGGACCCATATGACACAGAGGAAGATACAGATTTCTTGGAAGATGGGGAAATTCCCCCTGGTTTAGAACAGTTTCGGGCCATGCTACGGTTTTTCCATAGAGACAAATTGCTGGCCCTTGTTTCCCAGACCCTGAAGATGCTGGGAGTTTCTGGGGTGGACTCTGACGGAACCAAAGAAGAACCCCATTCTGGATCCGACAGTGAGAGAGCGTTTGCATTTCCTTAAATTGGATGTGCTGGCCTGTGCCATCTCTAAGTGAACAACTACCGCAGTGGAAGGAAGAGTGGCCTTAAAGGATGCGCACGATAGACGGATGGAGTCCATCCTTAAACAGGCCTTTGACGCTGTAGCAATTACCTTACAGATCGCTTCTTGGTGTACACTGGGAGCCCGTAGAAGTTATGGAACCTGCCGCCTCCTTTTTAGCTACCATGGGCTCGTATCTAGTATGTACTTCAGCCAGAGGAGTGGCCTCAGTATTGGCCAGAAGACAGCTATGGCTGCGGAATTGGTCAGCAGATGCAACCTCCAAGGCAAATTTTACAAATATGCCCTTTAAAGGAACACTCATTTTCGGAAGTGAATTGGAAAAGCTGGCCAGTAAATGGGGCGAATCTCCAGTTCCCCAGCTACTAGAAGATAAAAGAAAGGCGAGATGCACTGTAATTTCTGAGGGGTCAATGCAGGGGCTCCCAATGCTTTTGCCCCCTACAGAAACTCAACATTTCAGAGGTGTCAGCCCTTTTATAGTAGACAGTCCAAGAGAGGGGCAGGTTCAGGTTCATCCCGAAGCCCACCCAATGAAAATTTGCCAACCCACCCTTGGAATGAGGAGATAGTTGACTGTTCCTCTTCTACCAGAGATGGGTTGAGATCACTTTGGACAAATGGGTCCTGGAGGTCAAATGAGAAGGATATGCGCTGGAATATTACAGCATTCCTTGGAACATATTCATGATGTCTCTTTACCATTCCCAGCACAAGAAGCAGGCAGTGGGGACTACTCTTTTGAGGTTCCTCAGGATGAGGGCTATAATCCCAATACCTGCACCCCAGGAAAATATGGGACATTATTCCATCAATTTCAGCATGAACAAGAAGGAAGGTTCCTTTCGCCCCATCCTAGACCTCAAGAGTGTCAATTGACATCTACGAGTGAGTCATTTCCGCATGGAAATCCTAAGTTCAGTGATAATAGCCGTACAATCGGGAGAGTTCTTAACCTCCCTGGACCGATCCGAGGCCCACTTACATATTCCAATCCATTAAGAGCACGGTTTCCTATGATTTGCGGTACTGGGTTGCCATTATCCGCTCCAGGCTGTGCCCTCTGGACTAGGTACCGCCCGCAGAACATTTTCCAAGATTATGGTAGTCGTAGCGGCAGCATTGAGAAAAGAGGGAATCCTGGTGCACCCATACTTGGACGACTGGTTGATCCGGGCCAAGTCCATGGAAAAGAGTCTCCAGGTGACCAACAGGGTGACCTCCTTGCTTCAGGAACTCTGGTCGTAAATCGGGACAAAAGCAGTCTCAAGTCCTCCTAGTCCTTGGAATATCTGGGAGTCTGGTTTGACACCAAGCAGGCTAAGGTCTTCCATCTGCCCACGCGGATAAGGAAGTTGATGTTCCAAATGCTTCATTTGATGAGCACAATATGCCTGACTGTGTGGCGCTATCTCCAAGTTCACTTCAGCGCTCGCTACTGTCACTTCGGAACTTGCAGTCTCAAGACCGATTCACCTCCACTTACTGATGGGAATACACTCTCTGCTTCAGTGGTGGCTAGAGGAAGCTCATCTGAGCAGGGGTGTACCCCTGTCCTCTCCGAACTGGATGGTCACAACAGACGTGAGTCCCTGGGGCTGGGGAGCTCACTGTCAGGAACTGACAGCCCAGGGACGTTGGACTGAGGAAGAGGCCCTCTGGAACATCAACTGCCTGGAAACCCAGGCATTCAGATTGGCATGTGTACAATTCAGCCACATACTCCAGGGTCAAGCGGTCTGCATAATGTCGGACAACACAACAACGGTAGCCTACATCAACCACTAGGGTGGAGCCAGCAAGTGTCACAGGAGATAGATCTCCTTATGGAATGTGTGGAAATACATCTACAGATGATCTCAACCTCCCACATAGCAGGAAAAGATAACATCCGAGCAGAGAGAGTCTGGATCCAGGAGATTGGGTATTGTCTGCCAAAGCTTTTCAGCTGATAGTAGATCGCTGAGATCTCCCGTTCTTCAACCTGCTGGCCACATATCACAATGCGAAGGTTCCACGACTTTTCAATCGCGGGAAAGATCAGTGGTCCCTGGGGGATCAACGCTCTCATTCAGACCTGGCTGGGAGAAGAGTTGCTCTACACCTTCCCTCTATGGCCCCTCTAGGGCAGGGCATTTGTAGAATCAAGCTCCACAGGGGTTAGTCCTATTAGTAGCTCCAGATTGGCCCAGGCATCCGTGGTATGCAGACATATGGAGACTCCTGGTGAAGACCCCCCTGTGCCTCCTACTGCACAGGGAACTGCTACAGCATGGACCGGTCCTTCACAAGGATCAGACTAGATTCTTTCTTTCTTTCTTACAGTCTGGCCCTTGTGAGGGTTCGCCTGATGAAGCGAGGATATTCTGCAGTGGTAATTGCCACCTTACTCCAGTCTCGGAAGTTCTCTACATCCCTAGCGTATGTGCGGGTCTGGAGAGTATTTGAGGCCTGGTGCGAGGAACACAGGGTCCACCCTTAGGCAGTCAAAATCCCACTAATTTTGGAATTTTTGCAGGACAGCTTGAATAAAGTTTTGACCCTTAACTCCTTGAAGGTGCAGGTAGTGGCTCTCCTGTTTCAGGGGCGAGGTGAGTGGAACCTGCCTGTTGGCTCATCTGGATATGGCCCGTTTTCTGAAAGGGGTGAAACACCTCCAGCCACCCCTACAGTTGCTGGTTCCCTTGTGGAATCTTAATATAGTATTGGAGTTTTTGGCAGGGTCTTCCTTTCAACCATTTGTTAAACCTGAAAACTGTGTGTCCCTGGTGGCTATGTGCTCGGCACGTCGCATCCCTGAACTACAGGCATTGTCGTTGTTTCAGGAACTGTTCCTCTGGATGACTCCAGGAGCGTTACAGCTTCGTACCGTTCCATCCTTCTTGCCCAAGGTAGTCTTTGAGTTCCATTTGAATCAGTGTATTTTGTTGCTATCCCTAGATAAGCACAAGGACACGGAAGAATACCGCTTCCTCCGCCATTTGAATGTCAGTAGGGTTTTGGTGCGATATCTGGAAGTTTCAGAACTGAGCCGAAGGACAAGCCCGCCTGTTTGTCCTTCACAGTGAAAGAAAGCAGGGTGAACCAGCTTTGCGGGCTAGCATAGTTTGCTGAATTAAGGAGGTGGTCACGGGAGGCTATGTGGAGGCAGGAAAGCCATTACCTTCTCAGGTTAAAGCCCATTCCACTAGGGTCAGGCATTCTCATGGGTGGAAGCTAGACTGCTGTCTCCTGTTGATATCTGCCAAGTGGCAACGTGGTCCTCCAGGTTCTATCGCCTGGACGTTCAGGCCCCGGAGGATGCAGCCTTTGCAAGGGCAGTGTTAACCAGACCGCGGGCAGCCTCCCGCCCCCATCGGGAGTAGCTTTTGTACATCCCATGGGTCCTGAGTCCATCTGGCTACACGCTAGGAAATGGAAAAATTATTTACCTGATAATTTCGTTTTCCTTAGTGTAGTCAGATGGACTCAGCATCCTGCCCATGGCTGCCCAAGAACGGTGCCAGTGATTCGCCCTTGAGGTGAATATTGATTCCAAGAGATTATGGGAAACAGTCATCAAGTCCCTAGATCAGGACATCTATAATCTTACTAGGGTTCATTAGTTGTTTGGTTGAGTACAGTTACGGTTATCCATTTCTAATCAAGTTTTTTCGATAGTATGTCCACAGTGGCTTTTGAAGAGAACACTGGAGGGCTGAGGTCACTGCAGGGGGGTATCTAGGGTGACATCAGCTTTGAAACCTGACTCCGTCTCCATCTGCTGGCAGGGGAGCGTAACCCATTGGTCCTGAGGCCATCTGTCTACACTAAGGAAAACAAAATGATCAGGTAAGTAATTTCTCCATTACTTCAGCTTCCGGTTCTCTGTCCCCTTCTCCTCTGCAGTTCCTGTATCGCTTTATTGCCCCAGATTTGCCCTCTCTTCTGCAGTTTTCCCTTCCCATGCTCCTGGCACTTGATCTCGCTTGCTTCTTGGTCTCCTGTACTCTCCCTGATTGATTTATTTCCGTGTGTGTGCTTCTACTTTCCCTTAGTAGGTTGCAGTCTGCCCCTCAGAAGGAGACCTGAGTTTCGCCTTCTCGGGTAGCAGGGGGTTGCCGTTCCATCCTGGCCCCACGATGCTCCTCACAGGCACAGGACAAAGACCCCTGCTGTAATGGCAGGTGCCAGAGTGGTCCTAGAGTGCCTCGTACAGGGGAACGCGACACAGCCTGGGGCCGGGGGGGGGGGGGGGGGTGAGGAGGCGGCAGCCGTGGCTCTGGGAGGGAGGGAGGGAGGGAGGGAGAGAAGTCAGCTGGGATCCAGAAGCTGATTAGGTACAAGTAGCCTGGGCATGAGATTGGGAGGTGACTGTAGCGTGGGTTAGTGAGACAGGAAGCAGCTGTTGCCCGGGAGGGGGTAGGATGCTTTGGGGTTGTCGTTCTGGGCAGCTGTTTATATCCACAGTCCACGTTCGGGTGCCAGGACTGTGTTGGGACCCCTTGGGGTTGGTAGGGCGGTCGTAACGCTGTGTCTGACTTTCCCCTGACAGTGGTGGAAGAGTGTAAGAGACAACTCTTGCAGGCCGGGTTCCAGGAGCTGAAGGAGGCAGACCACTGGGATATCAAACCGGAGCGGAAGGTACGAGTGCGACAGGAAGTGTCTGTGAACGGGTGGGCAGTGGGGCGGGGGGGCCCTCTTGTGTGTCAGGGCCTCAAAGCCTTTCCTGCCTGTAAAAAGCATTGAGAAGAGGCTGCTGGGGCAGGAACCGAGGGGCCCTGCTGCTCTGTATTTACATCCGATGCTTGGCATTGGCTCCCAGCGAGGGCAGATCAGAGGCATTTACCCAGGCCCACCTGCCTGCTCCTCGTGCAAACTGAAAGGCCGAGGGGAGGAGCAGCAGCGCTCCCTGGAAAGCCTCTGCAATGTCTGCAGGAACGTCTGCCCGTACTGCTCTGAATTTCGGATTGTGTGCTTAGATGTGAACCTTTCCCCTCACTGTGTCTTTCTCTCTGCCACTTTCCAGTACTTTGTGACCAGAAATTACTCCACCATTGTGGCTTTTGCAGTTGGGGGCCAGTACAAGCCTGGAAATGGATTCAGTTTAATTGGCGCTCATACAGACAGTCCCTGCCTAAGGGTAAGGAGCATTCACTGCCAGGACACAGACACGGGCTGCATATCTCTGTCAGGGCTGTCCTTGGGGTACAGGAAATAGGGGCATCCACCTCGCACCTTGTGCTTTCCACAGGACAACAAACAGCACTGTGTGCAGCCTTGTGCATGTGGGGTTGGAGTGAGCCAGGTACACGTGTGTGCAGCCTTGTGCACGGGTGACTGGAGTGAGCCGGGGCACGCACGTGTGCAGCCGTGTGCATGTGGGGTTGGAGTGAGCCGGGCACACGTGTGTGCAGCCTTGTGCACGTGCGGTTGGAGTGAGCAGGGCACGCGTGTGTGCAGCCTTGTGCACGTGCGGTTGGAGTGAGCCGGGCACGCGTGTGTGTGCAGCCTTGTGCACAGGTGACTGGAGTGAGCCGGGGCACGCACGTGTGCAGCCTTTTGCACGTGCGGTTGGAGTGAGCCGGGCACGCGTGTGTGCAGCCTTGTGCACGTGCGGTTGGAGTGAGCCGGGGCACGCGCGTGTGCAGCCATGTGCACGTGTGACTGGAGTGAGCGGGGCACGTGCGTGTGCAGCCATGTGCGCGTGGGGTTGGAGAGAGCCGGGCACACGTGTGTGCAGCCTTGTGCGTGGGTGACTGGAGTGAGCCGGGCATGCGTGTGTGCAGCTTTGTGCACGGGTGACTGGAGTGAGCTGGGCACGCGTGTGTGCAACCATGTGCACGGGTGACTGGAGTGAGCTGGGCACGCGTGTGTGCACGGGTGACTGGAGTGAGCGGGGCACGCGTGTGTGCAGCCGTGTACGCGTGGGGTTGGAGTGAGCCGGGCACGCGTGTGTGCAGCCTTGTGCGTGGGTGACTGGAGTGAGCCGGGGCACGTGCGTGTGCAGCCGTGTACGCGTGGGGTTGGAGTGAGCCGGGCACGCGTGTGCATGTGTGATTGATGCACATTCCTGGGGGATAGGAAGGCATTGCATATGGAAGGTGTGGCCTGGACTCCCTGTGGGCTCGATGCGTGAGTCTCCCACTGTCCTTTTGTATTCTGATGCTTCTCTCTTCCAGGTGAAACGCAAGTCTAAGAGGGGCCAGGTGGGGTACGTGCAGGTGGGCGTGGAGTGTTACGGAGGCGGGATATGGAACACGTGGTTTGATCGAGATCTCACTGTTGCTGGCAGAGTAATTGTTAAGGTGAGCGTCTCTTCATCCATTTCCTGTTGTGATCAACACTTTGCAAACCTGCCTAGGGTTTCACCAACCCCGGGGTCTCAGTCCTGTGACTTCCCTGCCCCCGCACCACCACCGTGGTATCTCTGACATATAACCTCTCCAGCCATTCAGCACCTCCCTCCTGTGCATAACCCCCAGCCCTGTAATCCCTGTTTCCTCTAGTCAGCAGATCCTCTGGAGTTTGTTTTTTAGCTATGTCTGCTTTCTTAATCTGTCCACTGCAAAGCACTCTCTGCCCTGCAATGACTTTCTTGCATCAGTTCAGACAAATCATTTCCTTAAAACTATCATCATTTAACCAAAAAAAATAGGCCGTCCCTGTTCATACCCCAGATCAGCCCAGACGAGTGGGGTTTGCATCCCTACCAGCTGATGGAGACAGAGAAAGTTACACTGGCACATAACCCGGAGCGCCACCTGCAGTCCTTCAGTATTTCTCTGTCTCCAGCAGAGGGTGGAGATGCAAACCTGCACATAACCCGGAGCGCCACCTGCAGTCCTTCAGTATTTCTCTGTCTCCAGCAGAGGGTGGAGATGCAAACCTGCAGTCTGGAGTTTCAAAAAAAAAATAAAAATAGGAAAAGCAGACAGAGATGAAAATTAGGTTGGAAGAAAGAAGATTCCCTGTACGTACCCGGATCAGTCCAGGCTCCTGGTTGGGCCGGTATTCCATTTACTTCGTAGTACCCAAGAAGGAAGGAACGTTTCAGCCCATCCTGGACCTGAAGGGGGTCAACAGATGTCTGCGGGTTCCTCGGTTTCGAATGGAAACTTTATGGTCGGTGATCGCGTCCATGCGTCCGGGGGAGTTTCTGGCCTCTAGCAGATGGAGACAGAAGTTTACAAACAAAAACTCCGCCTATATCTAGGCTGGTGCCACCTACAGTCCGGCAGTATTACTTAATGTCAGAGCAGGAAAATCACAAATCAAACTGACTAACGAGCCTTCTAACCAGGACCAACACCACCGGTCCAACAGAATCCTCATTACCGGTTCTCAACGCCCAACTGGGAAAACGAACCCGAGATACCCATAACAGACAGAAAAGGAGCAAAATATCAAACAAGTAGCACAGAGACAAACTACACAAAACACCGAAATACAAGGAGAATTGATAAATTCCAGAAAAATTGAACATTTAGAAAATGAACCAAGAGCTAAAAATGTAAGAGTTCTAAACTTTCCTCGTATTGCTCTGATTTCTGAGGATGGACAATGTGATCAGCCTCCAAACTTAGAAATTGGAAATCTAACAGAATTTCTCGAGCAACCTTCAGAAGAACAGATTTGACTATTGTGGGACGTTGTTAATAAGTTTCTCATCGGTTTCAGAAAGAGAGATGATTCTGAAACCCTTTCTAAGAAATAGGGAAAAAAAGTATTTGGGATACAAGCTATGGATGTTTCCAGACTTGAGCAGAACCACCCAGCAGAGAAGGAAGACTTTCTTGGCCAGGGGTATAGGTGCGCAGATCACCATACGATATCCCTGCAAATGCATTCTTACATTAAATGATGTGAGATGCATCTCTTTTGATCCATCTCAGTTAAGAATATTTCTAGATACGCATTCCTTGAGTAAACAGAGCTCTACCTAATTCCTGTTTTGGGATTTAAGATGGAATTTAATTGCTGTGCCTCTTTTTTTCATGAGAAAAATGTTCCTTAATTTCTCCCAATATTATAAGGATTCTCTCTCCTTATTTCCTTATAATGGGATGGTTTTGTTTTGTGAATTTATCTTATCCTTATTTTGTGTAATGTAAATGGATTTACCTGTGGGAAATGTTTATGTTTCTGTATTTTTTGTCTACCTTGATCCCAATCCTTTGATAAGCGTGTATTGCTATCAAGTTTGTTCGAAAATGCAAAATTTAAAAATTAAAAAAAAAAAAAAGGTAAGAACCTAATTTTCTTTTCCTAGGAGGAAGGCTCCCCCGAGGTGTTAGGTTCCCTCGGGTAGAGCAGGGCGAGCCGGGGTTGGTGATCTCTGATCTAGCTCAGCCCTCACCTGTCGGGGCGGGGATGGAAGCCGGGGGATCCTGGTTCCCTCACCCCCCTCTGGATCCCCCTCGCCCTCAGCGGTCAGCGGCCGACGTCCAGAAGCGGGGACGTATTCAGGTTTATTTCTCCTTCCTTGCTGTAGCTGTTTCTGGGTGGCAGCAGCGTTTCGGTTGAGCAGCTTGACCAGCGAGAGGCAGAATCGGGTGAGTGGGAGCCAGATCTGTGGCTGAACGGCATAGGGAGTGTGGGGATCGCGCCAGCGGCAGTTACCTGCAGCAGGGAGTTATCTTTAAGCCCAGTCACAGTTGAATGGCGCCTCCCACTCAGCGCAGGAATGTCTGTTGCGGCTGTAACTTAAAGCGTTTCCTCCTCGATGCAGCCGCGTTTTGCACTGATTGTGTCTCCGGAGGGGTTGGGACCTCCATGGAACTCTCTGGAGGTCGGCTGGGCCGGGGCAGGAGACCCCAGGGAGGGGATCGGAGGAGACGGCAGCCATCTTAGCTCCACGTGTAAGGAGCCAGGCTTCTGCAAAAGAGCCTGAAGACTCCCTTCCCCTCCTCTTTCCTGTTGGTGACAGGTAAGGGGAAGAGGTCCAGGGGGACGCGGATCAGGATCAGCATTCCTCCTCTTCTGAAGGATTCTCCACAGATCTTGTCCTGCTCCTCCATAAGGCCTATATTGGCCAAGAAGGAGGCAGGACCCGGATGGCTAAGAAGCCCAGGGCAGATCAGCAGTCTGGATCGGGGGTATTCTGCAACGTCTCTGCCTCGGGCGGGGTCCGCTGGTGATGATGGGGAAACATCGGACGAGGCGGATGACCCTGATCAGGTACAGGGAGGTCCAGTAGGTGATCTGGACAAGGACTCTGTGAGCGCTTTTTGGCGGATCCAGTGCAGGATGCGGTGGGCGTCCTGATGTCAGAGGGGGACAATCCTAGGATGGTGAGATCCTTCTGTAAGGCAGAATTACATCTGCTAATTGCCCAGATTTTGGGGGAGTTGGAGATTTGGATTCTGATGATGAGGATGGACTGCGGGGACTGCCTAAGGCCTTACCTTTACTGAAGAAGTTGGTGGAGTGGGAGTCTCCCGAGGTGAGCCTGAGGGTAGCCAGAGCTATGGCTAAGCTGCATCCCTTGCCGGAACAAACCTTGGAATCATAGAAAATTCCCAAGGTGGATGCGGCAGTGTTGGCAGTGACCAGGACGACCATCCCTGTGGCAGGTTCGGCCAGGATCAAAAGCTGGAGGTTCTCTTGAAGAGGCTGTGTGATTTCAGCTTTAAGCCTTCGTAAGGTGGTCTGCGGGACCTGAATGCAGGGAGCCTGCTTATGCTGGGTCCAGAAGGCACAGGAGAAGGTGTAGGGGTTGACGGATGAGACCGCTCGGGCTGCCCACTTGGAGGCAGGAGTGGCATATGTGGTTGATGCCCTGTATGACATGGTTTGGACTTCCGCCAGGAATATAGTCTCCACAGTTGCAGCATGGAGACTTCTGAGGTGGTGGAATTGGTCATAAGAACATACCATACGGGGTCAGACCAAGGGTCCATCAAGCCAATCCAGGCTATAAGTACCTGGCAGGTACACAAAAACTAAGTCTATCCCATACTACTGATGCTAGTAATAGCAATGGCAATTTTCTAAGTCAACTTAATTAATAACAGGTAATGGACTTCTCCTCCAAGAACTTATCCAATCCTTTTTTTTTTGTCAATTAGATTTTTATTAACCATTGAAAACATTAAACATAACATTAGACATAGAATATGACAACTATCCAATCCTTTTTTAAACCCAGCTATACTAACTGCACCAACCACATCCTCTGGCAACAAATTCCAGAGTTTAATTGTGCGTTGAGTAAAAAAGAACTTTCTCCGATTAGTTTTAAATGTGCCCCATGCTAACTTCATGGAGTGTCCCCTAGTCTTTCTACTATCCGAAAGAGTAAATAACCGATTCACATCTACCCGTTCTAGACCTCTCATGATTTTAAACACCTCTATCATATCCCCCCTCAGTCATCTCTTCTCCAAGCTGAAAAGTCCTAACCTCTTTAGTCTTTCCTCATAGGGGAGCTGTTCCATTCCCCTTATCATTTTGGTTGCCCTTCTCTGTACCTTCTCCATCGCAATTATATCTTTTTTGAGATGCGGCGACCAGAATTGTACACAGTATTCAAGGTGCGGTCTCACCATGGAGCGATATAGAGGCATTATGACATTTTCCGTTCTATTCACCATTCCCTTTCTAATAATTCCCAACATTCTGTTTGCTTTTTTGACTGCCGCAGCAAACTGAACCGACGATTTCAATGTGTTATCCACTATGACACCTAGATCTCTTTCTTGGGTTGTAGCACCTAATATGGAACCCAACATTGTGTAATTATAGCATGGGTTATTTTTCCCTATATGCATCACCTTGCACTTATCCACATTAAATTTCATCTGCCATTTTGATGCCCAATTTTCCAGTCTCTCAAGGTCTTCCTGCAATTTATCACAATCCACTTGTGATTTAACTACTCTGAATAATTTTGTATCATCTGCAAATTTGATTATCTCACTCGTCGTATTTCTTTCCAGATCATTTATAAATATATTGAACAGTAAGGGTCCCAATACAGATCCCTGAGGCACTCCACTGCCCACTCCCTTCCACTGAGAAAATTGACCATTTAATCCTCCTCTCTGTTTCCTGTCTTTTAACCAGTTTGTAATCCACGTGGAATGAAGCATTTGCGCCCCCCTGTTCATAAGGTGAGTCCTTTTTGGAGCCTTAATTT
This sequence comes from Rhinatrema bivittatum, assembly GCF_901001135.1. NCBI lineage: Eukaryota > Metazoa > Chordata > Amphibia > Gymnophiona > Rhinatrematidae > Rhinatrema > Rhinatrema bivittatum. Next base: position 5,843,302 of record NC_042620.1, on the reverse strand, counting down.
GGTCCTCAAGGACACGTGCGGAGCTCCATTTGAGACTCTTAAGAGAGCCACCGTGAAAGATTTGACTCTGAAGATGGTTTTCTTGGTGGCCGTTTGTTCAGCCAGGAAGGTGTCTGAATTTCAAGCCCTGTCATGTAGGGAACCCTTTTGAGGATTGCGGAGTTTCCCTGAGGAAGGTTCCATCCTTTCTGCCGAATATAATTTCAGCGTTCCGCTTAAGTCGGGCAGTGGAGCTTCCGGCCTTTCCAAATCTAGAGACTGATAGGCCTCATGCCAAGGAATTAAGACATTTGATTGTCAGGAGGGCTTTGTTGCGGTATCTGGAGGTCACTAACAGTCTCAGGCTGTCGGATCACCTTTTTGTGCTTTGGAGTGGTGCAAAAAAGGGTCAGAAGGCATCAAAGGCCACGGTTGCACATTGGTTGAAAGAGGCTATTGGTTCCGCATTCATCTGTCGTGGTCGTCCTATCCCAGAAGGGGTTTAAGGCTCATTCTATCCGTCCTATCCCAGAAGGGGTTAAAGGCTCATTCCCTGTACGTACCTGGATCAGTCCAGACAGTGGGTTATGTCCCCAATCCAGCAGATGGAGTCAGCACAAGCTTTGAGGGGGCGTATCCATATATACTACTACCCCCTCTGCAGGAGTTCAGTATCTTCTGACTCCAGCAGATGCGAGTAGGGGAATCAGGCTTCCCCTCCTTTTCCTTTTTCTTCACTTTCTTGCTTGATTATGGCTTGTTGTTGTCTTTTTCTGTGGATCAAGTTTGTATCAAGTTTGTATTAAGTTAAAAAAAAAAAAAAAAAAAAGGCAGAGTTCTTTCAACTTCTGGGGAGTGGCTTATCTTCCTTGTCTCTTCTCTGCGGCCTTGCTGTTTATTTCTCGTTGCAGCCAGGGGTAAGTTTGTTTTTCCTTTGTAGTTTTTTCCTTCACAGCTCAGCCCCCGGTGCCTGTGAAAGCCGGTGGAGCCGGCCTCTTCGCTCTTTACTCCCTCATCCGCGGCCATTTTACAGCTCCTCATGGGCTGCTGAGCCATTTAGGGAAAGATGTCTGGGGCGGGTCGTGTGGCCGGGAAGGCCCCCCCGCGGCACCCTCCTCTATTTTCGGACAGCAGGCAGTGCGGGCCGACCGGGCCCCCCCGCAGCAGCGCTTTTGTGCGCGTGGCCCCCCCCCCCCCCCCCGTGGCTTTTTCTTTTCTCCTACAGCGATCCCGATGCCGCGGCCGTCCCGCTGTGCGGCCTGCGGAGACCCGGGGTCCCGGATTTCCCGGGAGGGCATCTGTGCACGATGCCTTCCCGGGGGGGAAGGTACCTCACAGTCCCTGACTGATTTCTCTTTTTTGCCCGGGCGGCGCGGGCCGGCCACTCCGCCATTTTTGGCGGGAACGGCGGCCATTTTACATTCTGAGCGCCCTGAGGCGCAGGCCACGAGGGGGAACGAATCCCTGGAGGCCACGAGGGAGAACGGATCCCTGGAGGACTCTACCAGCGGGGGTGTTCCCCCGATTTTGGTGCAGGAACCAAGCACCCAGAGCCGGGGAGCAGGAACCACGCCGCCCCCGAGCAGGCCGGGGGCGGCGTGGTTCCTGCTCCCTGGCCCCCCCCCGAGCAGGCCGGGGTTCTCTCCGGAGTTTATCCTGCTCATGCATACCGCTTATCTGCAGGGGCTGGAAGCACCTGTGGGACCCCCCCCCTCCTAAGATCCCTCGGATGTCGCCCTCGACGCCGGCCCCCCCCGACCCTCCGGGAGTGGGAGCCTCCCTACCCGGGTCCGATCCACGCCCGCGGCAGTGGGGGCGGTGCCAGACCCAGCGGGACATGGACTTGACCTCCCGGACGGGGGACAAGGGGACGGCACGCAGGAGGGGGATGATCCGCGTACCCTACGCCTCTTCCAGAGGGAAGAGCTGGACGACCTCATCCCGCAGATCATCCAAGAATTAGATTTGGACCCGCCACAAGACCCGCCTGCCCCAGTAGCTCCCGCTGTCGTCACTTCAAGGAAGGGAGATCCTGTCCTGGCGGCACTCCGGCCGAGGGCTCGGGCTTTTCCCATTCATGACTCGTTTTTACAACTTCTCACCAGGGAATGGGACACCCCGGAGGCCTCCCTGAAGAGCAGCCGGGCTATGGAAAAGCTGCACCCGCTCCCCGAAGATTTCTGGACCTCATCAAGGTCCCAAAGGTGGACTCCGCAGTGTCGGCGGTCACGAAGAGGACGACTATCCCAGTGACGGGAGGTGCGGCGTTGCGGGACACACAGGATCGTAAGTTGGAAGTTTTCCTTAAGCGGGTTTTCGAGGTCTCACCCCTCACATCTCAGAACCTGCCGTCCGATGAGGCTGCCCAGGCAGATCGGCTAGAAGCCGCAGTGGCGTATGGGGCGGACGCCTCGTACGACCTTTTTCGGGTCCTCGCAAGATCCATGGTTTCGGTAGTGGCAGCACGACGACTACTGTGGCTACGCAATTGGGCAGCTGATACGTCCTCTTAGTCGAGTCTGGGCTCTCTTCCCTTCAGGGGCAAGTTCCTCTTCGGGGAGGATTTGGACCAGATCATCAAGTCCCTGGGGGAGAACGCTGTTCATCGGCTGCCGGAGGATAGGTTTCGACCATCCAGAGCATTTTCTTCTTCTCGGACCAGAGCCAGAGCGCAACGGCGCTACAGGGGATACAGACAGGCGGGCTCCCGGTCATCCACCCCCAGGTCTCAGCCCTGGTCGCGCTCCTTTCGCGGGCGTCGGCCTGCACGCACTACTCCCGGAACCGGGAACCCCTATACCAAGTCTTTACAATGATGCCAGTCTCGCCCACTCCCCTGTCCCCAGGATTGGGGACCGACTAACGTATTTCTACGCGGAGTGGGCACGGATCACCTCGGACCAGTGGGTCCTGGATACCATAAAACACGGCTACGCATTGGAATTTGTCCGCCCCCCGCAGGGAAGGTTCATCTTTTTCCCCTGTGGCTCGGACCTCAAGAGAGGAGCGGTGCTGCTGACTCTGGACAGACTCCGGGAGATAGGCGCTATTGCGCCCGTGCCCTTCGGAGAGGTGGGCTCGGGCCACTATTCCATCTATTTCGTCGTACCAAAGAAGGACGGTTCCTTCCGGCCTATCCTAGACCTCAAGGAAGTCAACAAATCCCTTCGAGTCGTCCGGTTCCGCATGGAAACGCTCCGGTCAGTGATTGCGGCGGTGCATCGGGGGGAGTTCCTCTCCTCCCTGGACTTAACGGAGGCCTACCTGCACATTCCCATCCGCCCGGAGCACCACCGTTTCCTTCGTTTCAAAATTCTGGACCAGCATTTTCAGTTCACGGCTCTCCCGTTTGGATTGGCGACGGCGCCGCGCACCTTCATCAAGATCATGGTAGTCGTGGCGGCAGCTCTCCGGAAGGAGGGCATCCTGGTTCATCCTTATCTGGACGATTGGCTCCTCTGGGCGAAGTCATTCGATCATGGACGCTCAGCGGTGACTCGAGTAGTACGGTTTCTACATTCCCTGGGATGGGTAGTGAACTTCTCCAAGAGCTCCCTCATGCCCTCGCAACGCTTGGGTTTTTTTGGGGGCGACCTTCGAAACCCTACTGGGCAAAGTTTTTCTGCGCCAGGACAAAGCTCAATCCTTGCGGGATCACACACGACGGTTCTCTGTGTTACCAGAGCCCACCTCCTGGGACTACCTGCAACTCCTGGGAGTGATGGGGTCCACCATCGACCTTGTACCTTGGGCTTTCGCGCACATCAGGACCTTACAGTGGGCGCTCCTCTCCCGTTGGAAACCAGTATCGCAGGATTACCAGATGATTCTCCTGCTCCCGCAGAATGCCAGGGACAGTCTGGGCTGGTGGTTGGATCCGCCGAACCTGGCCCGTGGCGTGTCCCTCGATCTGCCAAATTGGGTGGTGGTGACCACCGATGCCAGTCTAGCAGGCTGGGGTGCAGTCTGCGATCGAAGCGCCACGCAGGGGACGTGGTCCACGGTGGAGGCGAAGTGGTCAATCAACCGTCTGGAAACCAGAGCGGTCCGGCTAGCTCTGCGACATTTCCTCCTGCTTCTTCGGAACCGGGAAGTCAGAATCCTATCGGACAACGCTACCACCGTGGCCTACATCAACCGACAAGGAGGCACGCGCAGCCCGCAGGTCGCGCTCGAGGCGGCGCTGCTGATGCAATGGGCGGAGCGTCATCTCGTCCGGCTAGCGGCCTCGCACATCGCAGGTGTGGACAACGTCCAGGCGGACTTCCTCAGTCGTCAACTGCTGGACCCCGGAGAGTGGTCTCTCTCCGACAAAGCGATGCAACTCCTCGTCCATCGGTGGGGGGCCCCCCACTTGGATCTGATGGCGTCCGCTCTCAACGCCAAGGCCCCACGCTTCTTCAGTCGCCGGAGAGAGCGCGGCGCGGAGGGAGTGGATGCCCTGGTCCTCCCGTGGCCGCCACATCTTCTGCTCTACGCTTTTCCACCATGGCCCCTGGTGGGCAGGATGCTCCTCAGAATAGAAAGCCATCAGGGGACCGTGGTTTTCGTCGCCCCTGAATGGCCCAGGCGACCCTGGTTTGCGGACCTGCTACAGCTGGTGATCGACGGGCCAATCAGGCTGGGGCACCTCCCCCAGCTCCTACATCAGGGCCCGGTATTTTTCGAGCAGGCAGAACTCTTCTGTCTTGCGGCCTGGCTTTTGTGAGGCGCCGCCTCCGGCGTCGGGGCTACCCGGAGGCGGTAGTGTCCATGCTATTGCGGGCACGAAAGACATCGACGTCGGCGGCCTATGTTCGAGCTGTGGTGTACCGGCCAGGCCACGAGACCCGCTAAGGCTTCTGTACCTCAGATCCTTCAGTTTCTACAGGCGGGGGTGGAAAAAGGGCTCGCCTATAATTCACTACGGGTTCAGGTGGCCGCCCTTGGTTCGCTGTTGAGCGATGGGGGCTCTCTTCTACAGTATCCTGAGATTGCTCGTTTTCTCAAGGGTGTCAAGCATATGCGTCCTCCGTTACGGGACCCTTGTCCCTCCTGGAGTCTTAACCTGTGCTTCGCTCCCTGTCGGGACCACCGTTCGAGCCGCTGCGCAGCGCAACGATAAAGGATCTCACTCTCAAGACTGTATTTCTTGTGACCATCTGTTCCGCTCGACGCATCTCGGAGCTGCAGGCTCTGTCGTGTAGAGAGCCCTATCTCCGTTTCTCCGACTCTGGAGTTTCGCTTCGCACCGTTCCCTCCTTCCTTCCGAAGGTGGTTTCTGCATTCCATGTGAACCAGACGGTGGAGTTGCCGTCCTTCTCTTCCTCAGAGCTGAAGTCTCTCCGTCTCTTGAATGTCAAGCACACTCTGCGCCTCTATCTGGAGGCTACAAATGAGTTCCGGACCTCTGACCATCTCTTCGTACTCTGGGCCGGTCCTAAGAAGGGGTCTCAGGCCTCGAAGACTACCATTGCCAGATGGCTGAAGGCCGGCATTGCTGCTTCCTACATTGGGTCGGGTCGGACTCCCCCACCCGGAATCATAGCGCATTCTACACGTTCTCAGGTGGCTTCCTGGGCGGAGGTTCGCTCGGTATCCTCGCAGGAAATTTGTAGGGCAGCCACCTGGAAATCGTTACACACGTTCTCGAGGCACTATCGTCTGCACCTCGCCTCTTCAGTCTCTGGACACTTTGGCGAGCAGGTTCTCCGAGCAGGCCTCGCAGGATCCCACCCGATTTAGGGAAGCTTGGGTACATCCCACTGTCTGGACTGATCCAGGTACGTACAGGGAAAAGAAAATTATTACTTACCTGCTAATTTTCGTTCCTGTAGTACCATGGATCAGTCCAGACGCCCACCGCGTTTGGGTTCTTGATCCTGCTCAGCTCTGCGCTACTTCTTGCTCGCAGTGTTCTGTGTCTTCACAGTCGTTTCTTTTCGCTGTTTTTCACAGCTCCCTACAAGTTGGTAGGATGTTTGCAGTTACTTGTTGCGGTTACAATTGTTTTCATTATCTGTTTCCACAAACTTGATCCTTCGGGGGTTTCTACTCTGGCTTTGATATACTCGATACTGAACTCCTGCAGAGGGGGTAGTAGTATATATGGATACGCCCCCTCAAAGCTTGTGCTGACTCCATCTGCTGGATTGGGGACATAACCCACTGTCTGGACTGATCCATGGTACTACAGGAACGAAAATTAGCAGGTAAATAATAATTTTCTTTTCTATCCGTCCTATCCCGGAGGAGGTTAAAGGCTCATTCTATCCGTTCCCAGGCAGCCTCCTAGGCAGAGTGCTAAGTACCAACTAGTTTCGCCACAAGAGATTTGCAGGGTGGCTACTTGGACGTCTTTGCATATCCTTTGCCAGACGCTACTGATTGGACATCCAGGCCCCGTATGTTGGCAATTTTGGTGAAAGTGTTCTTCGAACGGGACTCTCACAGTCCCACCCCAGTTAGGGAAGTTTTGGTACTGCCCGGTAGTGGAGAGGGATTTTAGAGAGTCTGCGCGATCGGTCTGCTTTAATATTTCTGTTCCCTGTAGGTACCAGGATCAGTCCAGATGGTGGGTAATGTCCCCCGTCCAGCAGATGGAGTCAGACAAAACTTTGAAGGATGCTTCCTTATAAACCAGTGCACTCCCTGTCTCACTCCAGCAGATAGGAGCAGGGGAACCTCTGTTTCCCCACTACATTTATTTTACAGTTCTTGTTTTCTTACCTTTTCTACTCTCAAGCTTCTTTGATGGATCAAGTTCATTCAAAAAAACAAACAGGGGTCCTAATTTTTTACCGGCTTAACTTGCAGACAGATCTGTATTCTTTCTCTGCCTGTTTCTTGTTCTCATTGGGCTGTGCAGGGTAAGTTGTCTTTTTTTCCCCTTTAGCTTTCTTTTTCAGTACAGTTTGGAGGTTTCAAACTCTTCCCCCCCCCCCCCCCCCCCCACGTTCCGACCCGCGTTCAGAGAACCGCATTCCTCAGGACTGCTGAGGTTGCCTTCCTCTGCGGAGCCTGGCCAGCTCTGAGGGTCGGTGTAATTTAGTAAGCGGAGGCTCCTTCCCGCGGCACTGCCGGTCACTGCCTCGTGACTCCCTTCCTCCTCATTCCGGTCCTGCCGAGGGCTTGCCGATGTGCTGCGTGCGGGGAGCCCGGATCGCGCTCTCCCGCAAGGGGATCTGCACGAGGTGCCTCCCTGGGGGGGGAGGGCACCTCGCAGCCGGCGGGAGGTTCAGCATTGTGCTCCTCAGTGCGCTCTCAGAGAAGGCCCCGATCCCACTGAGCGTGGGAACGGCAGCCATTTGGACTCAGAGCCGGTGGCTCTGGCTTCCCCAGAAGATGACTCAGGGGATATTTCTTTGCTTTTCCCGCCGCTATTGACACCGGTTCCGTCTCTGGGATGCATTTTACCTCCTGGGGACTCCTCAGTTTTGCTGCCTCCTGGCCCGCCGCCGTTTTCCACAGACTTTGTGCTTCTTATGCACAATGCCTATCTGGCCAGGATGTCCCAGCCTCAGGATTCCGCCCCTAGACCTCCACCTACCAAAGTTCCCAGGATGGTTGACCCTCCTCCTGTGGGAGTTTCCCAGGGAGTATAGGCCCCAGGGGTGGGGGCCTCCGAGGTCCCTCTGGAGTCCTCCAGGGTGCATTTGATTCTCCCCCCCTGTGGGGGGATGGATGTCGCACCAGACCCTGACCTGGATGATCCCTTACTTGCTGTCCAGATGGAGGGGGATGATTCATAGGGTGTTGCGGATCTTCCAGAGGGACAAGTTGGACACTTATCCCACATATCTTTCAGGAACTGGACATTGAAGCCCCTCTGGAACCGCCAGGCCCCTATCCTTCGGGGAAGAAGGGAGACCCTGTACTTGCGGGGCTACGCCCGCCTACCAGGCCCTTTCCTACCCATACCACCTTTTTCCAGTTGTCAAGGGAGTGGGATTCGCCCGAAGCCTCTCTAAAGGTCAGCAGGGCGATGGAAAAACTCTACCCCCCCTCCCTGAGGACTTTCTAGAGCTGCTTAGGGTCCCGAAGGTCGACTCCACGGTTTCGGCAGTTACGAAGCGAACAACTATTCTGGTGACAGGAGGCAAAGCGCTGCGGGATCTTCAAGACAGGAAACTAGAAGTCTACTTCAAGAGGGTGTTTGAGGTTTCGGCACTGGGAGTCCTGGTGACTATCTGTAGCTCGCTGGCGCAAAGAGCGGGACTCCGCTGGTCCAGCAGCTCCTCATGTCACAGGACCTGCCACCGGAGGAGGCATGGCAGGCAGACCGATTGGAGGCCATAATTGCCTACGGGGCAGACGCTCTGTATGATCTCCTCCGAGTTCTGGCCAGATCAATAGTCTTGGCAGTCTCGGCACGCCGCCACCTCTGGTTCCGCAACTGGTCAGCGGGTTCCTCATCCAAGACACAGCTGGGCTCCCTACCTTTTAAAAGGAAATTTCTTTTCGGGGATGATCTGGACCAGATTATCAAGTCCCTCTGAGAGAACACAGTGCATAGACTCCCGGAAGATCGGCCGCGAGCTACTAGTCACTTCAATGCCTCCAGAAGCCATTTCCGCACTCAGCGTCGCTTTCGCACCACCAGGCAAACAACCCCTCGGATGCCTTCTTCTCGATCTCAGTCTTGGTCCCATTCCTTTCGAGGCCACAGATCAGCAAGGGACAGGATGGCCCAAGGGGCACCCTCCAAGTCTTCAAAATGATGCCAGGCTGACCCACTCACCGCTGCCCAGGATTGGGGGGCGGATCTCTCTTTTCTATGAGGAGTGGGTCCGGATCACATCGGATCAGTGGGTCCTCGATATCCTAAGGCACGGCTACGCATTGGACTTTGCTCGACCCCCAAGGGACAGAGTCCTCTTCTCTCCCTGTGGGTCCCCCCAAAAGCAGCTCATCATTCGACAGACTCTTAGCTCTCGGGGCAATCATCCCAGTGCTCCCCACGGAAGTGGGCGCCAGCCATTATTCAGTCTACTTTGTTGTCCCCAAGAAGGAGGGAACCTTCCGCCCAATTCTGGATCTCAAATTGGTCAACAAGTTGCTCAAGGTCCCGCATTTCAGGATGGAAACCCTTACGCTCGGTGATTGCTGCAGTTCATCAAGGGGAATTTCTGGCCTCCCTGGATCTGACAGAGGCTTACCTTCACATTCCCATTCTCACAGCACATCAGCGTTTTCTTCGATTCAAGATTCTGGGCCAGCACTTTCAGTTCCAGGCCCTAACTTTCGGCCTGGCGACTGCCCCCCGAATGTTCACGAAGGTCATGGTGGTGGTGGTAGTGGCAGCTCTCCGATGAGATGGCATACTCGTTCACCCTTATCTGGACGACAGGCTCATTCGGGTGAAGACTTTGCGCCAGGGTCACTGGGCGGTCAACAGAGTGGTGCAGCTGCTCCAATCCCTCGGTTGGATCATCAATTACCCCAAGAGCAGTCTTACTCCTTCTCAGTTACTGGACTTCTTGGGAGCGAGGTTCGACACAGCGACGGGCAAGGTCTTCCTCCGATCAGATCGGGCACGGTCACTCTCGGGGCAGGTCCAAAGCTTTTCTTGCCTCTCCTTTCCCATGGCTTGGGATTACCCTACAGGTTCTGAGCTCCATAGCATCCACTATCGACCTCGTACCCTGGGCATTTATGCATATGCGTCCACTACAGAGAGTGTTACTCTCACGATGGAAACCGGTGTCGCAGGAGTACCAGGCCATCCTTCCACTTCTGCAGTTCGCCAGGGACAGCCTGCTCTGGTGGCTAGACCCGCTCCACTTGGCGCAGGGAATGCCCTTGGACACTCCAGAATGGGTGGTGATCACCATGGATGCCAGTCTCTCCGGCTGGGGGGGCAGTCTGTCAAACGAGCTCCATGCAGGGACAGTGGATGAGGACTCAAGCTTCTTGGCCAATCAATCACTTGGAAACCAGAGCAGTCCGCCTGGCGCTGAGGAGTTTCCTTCCCCCTCGTCCGTCATCGGGCGGTCAGTATTCTCTCAGACAACGCGACCACGGTAGCATATATCAATCACCAGGGGGGCACGAGAAGTCGTCATGTCTCGTTGGAAACGGACAAGCTGATGGCGTGGGCGGAGATCCACCTCTCTTGACTGGCGGCCTCTCACATTGCAGGAGTCGACAATATTCAGGCGGACTTCCTGAGTCGACAGAGTCTTGATCCCGGGGAGTGGGAGCTCTCTGAGGAGGCGCTGCAGATCCTCATCCAGCGTTGGGGGACCCCTCACCTGGACCTCATGGCCAACTCCCTAAATGCAAAAGCACTGCGCTTCTTCAGTCGCAGAAGGGAGCACGGTGCAGAAGGTATGGATGCGCTAGTTCTCCCGTGGCCCCGGCATCTTCTCCTCTACGTGTTCTCTCCGTGGCCCCTCGTGGGCAAGGTCCTCCGGAGAATCTAACTTCACCAGGGTCCGGTGATTCTGGTGGCACCAGCATGGCCCTGTCGTCCGTGGTTCGCAAACTTGATCAACCTAGCTGTGGACGGCCCGATCCACCTGGGCCATCTGTCGCGCCTACTTCATCAAGGACCAGTATTTTTCCTCCAGGCAGATCGCTTTTTGTATTGCGGCTTGGCTTTCGAGAGGCGCAGAGTAAGCCGCCGCGGATACCCGGAGGCCATAGTTTCGACACTCCTCCAGGCTCGCTTATGTCCGGGTTTGGAAAGTTTTCGAATCCTGGTGCACTACCAACTTAGCATTACCACGGAAGGCTTTAGTACCTCAGATCCTTTCCTTCCTTCCTTCAGGCAGGTCTGGAGAGGGGCCTCGCCTACAACTCTCTGAGGGTCCAGTTGGCGGCCCTCAGATCTCTGATTCATTGTCGGGGGGGGGGGGAATTCCACCTTCCTCTCACCCGGATATCGTCCGGTTCCTCAGGGGTGTGAAGCATCTGAAGCTGCCAGTTCAGGCTCCTTGTCCTTCCTGGAGCCTCAACTTGGTCCTCAGAATCTTGGGCGGCCCTCCCTTAGAGCCTCTATGCGCCGCTACCCTCAAGACGGTCTTCCTCGTGGCCATTTGCTCTGCCCGCAAGATTTCCGAACTTCAGGCGCTGTCCTGCAGGGAACCTTACCTCCGTTTCACGGATTCTGGGGTCACCTTGCGCACTGTGCCCTCGTTTCTGCCCAAGGTGGTTTCTGCTTTCCATCTGAATCAGACGGTGGAGCTCCCTTCGTTCTCCGCTGACAATCCATGAGATCTTCGAAAGCTTGATGTCAAGCGCATCCTGATCCGTTACCTGGAGGTCACTAATTATTTTCATCTGTCGGACCACTTGTTTGTTCTTTGGCATGATCCCAAAAGAGGATCCAAGGCTACGAAGACCACGATTGCTCGCTGGCTGAAAGAAGCCATTGTGGCAGCGTATATATGCGCAGGTCGGCATCCCCCGATGGGCATCAGGGCCCACTCTCTTCGCTCTCAGGCGGCGTCCTGGGCGGAGCGCCAGTCTGTTTCTTCTCAGGAGATCTGTCGGGCAGCCACCTGGAAGTCATTGCATACCTTTGCTAGATACTATCGTTTGGACATCCAGTCGTCGATTTTAGGTTCCTTTTGGCGACCGGATCATTCGAGCAGGTCTATCAAGGGCCCACCCTCAGTAGGGAAGCTTTGGTACATCCCACAGTCTGGACTGATCCGGGTACGTACAGGGAAAAGAAAATTATTCCTTACCTGCTAATTTTCGTTCCTGTAGTACCATGGATCAGTCCAGATGCCCTCCCTCAACATTGTTGGGATTTCTGTTTGGGGTCTACTGCTCGACTTCCTTGCCTTGTCTTCACTGCTTATCTACTACTGTTGTAGCCTCTCTTTAGTGGGGCTGTTTTTCACAGTTCTTTTTGCAAGTTGCCTCTTGGCATCGGTTTTGTTCATGTTCTCTGATTATTTCTGAAGGTTTCCCATTAGTCCTTTTACTAGCGATTTCTCGTCCTCTGCTCATTCTGGGGGATATAGTAGAGTTGATTGGTTGAACGTTTTGTTAAAATGTTTTATGCTCTGATACTGAGGAGATGCAGGTGGCACACCGGGTTAAGAGGCGGTGACTGTGAAACTCTCTCTGTCTCCATCTGCTGGAAGGGAGGGAAATTAGCAGGCAGGAACCAATTTCCTTTCAGCAGAACTTGTCCGCTGAATCACTGGGCAGAACATCCTGTATCCTCCCCAGCTTATGTTATAGTTCTTCTAACGTCAGATGATCTTCCCATGTTGATTCAACTCGGTCTGCCCTCGCTGGCCTTTGTACTCAGAAGGAGAAGTCGTGTCACTTACAGTTGTACCCTGGTTAGAGAGAAGCCGGGTTCCTGTATGGCCTCCGACCCCCAGGAAAGAGGGGGAAATGTGTGGATGCTGAACCCCGCGTAAGCAGGTCTCACGGTACCAGCGCTGGATCTCTCTCTCTCTGCTTTGTTTTCAGGATGGAGCACAGCTCCAGCAGCGCCTGGTTCAGCTGGACCGTCCCATCCTCAGGATCCCTCACTTGGCCATCCACCTGCAGAGAAACATTAATGAGAGTTTTGGGCCCAACGCAGAGCAGCACCTGTAAGAGCTTGCGGGGCGTAGGCTGTGTACATTGAAAGGAGAAGGCTTATTCTCCTGTGGTGAGAGCGGCTGTCCCTGTACTGGGGGTGGTGGTGAGGGAGTAGAGCCTGTCCTAGGGAGGGTGAGGGGAAACCTGCCACGCAGTGCAGAGGAGGATGCTTTGCTGTGTGTAGGGGCTCTGTCTGTCTGTCTGGCTGAGATGTAGGGCACACTTTCCTGCACAGGGCATGGAGGATGGGGAGTATGCCCTGCCTTGATGTGGACAGAAGGGGAGAACACAGTTGGGGGTGGAGGATGCTGATCTGTGAGACGGAGGGGAAGGGGTTGGGGGTTGGGTAGTGGAAGGGGAAGGGTCCTGTGGGGAGGAGGGGAAGGGGTTGGGGGTTGGGTAGTGGAAGGGGAAGGGTCCTGTGGGGAGGAGGGGAAGGGGTTGGGTAGAGGAAGGGGAAGGGTGCTGTGTCCTGCGGGGAGGAGGGGAAGGATGGCGAGGGCGGCTGGGTGGGGAGAGGATGCTCTGATTTGGGGGCTCGTGTCCGAGTGCATGGACGTTACTCATGATTTACAGAGGATTTTACCCCCCTCCATGCAAATCTTATCCTCGTGAAGGCATTAACTATTTCTCTCTGTTGCAAGCGGAGCATTAAAGCCAAGAAGGCGTAGCCTGGGTACTCTTAATGCTGGAGACGTAGCTCCTGGTGAGAGGGGAGGTGGGGGCCAGTGTTAGTCGGGTACGGTCCCTCACCCTGGATCCGGGAGCCCTCCACCCAGGAACTCCCAGACCTGAATTCAGCACCCGAGGAAGTCCAGCAGGAGGGAGATTTATCTGTTATTGAGCAAGAAAATAAAATCCTGGCTTTTTAAGCAGTGAGGAGATCGACCTGGGATGTGCAGGGTCCTGCTTTCTCCCTGTCACGTTGCTGATTGAGGGGACAGAGCTGGGATGTGCAGGGTCCTGCTCTCTCCCTGTCACGTTGGTGAGTGAGGGGACAGACCTGGGATGTGCAGGGTCCTGCTCTGTCCCTGTCACGTTGGTGAGTGAGGGGACAGAGCTGGGATGTGCAGGGTCCTGCTCTGTCCCTGTCACGTTGGTGTATGAGGGGAGGCAGTGAGGGGACAGACCTGGGATGTGCAGGGTCCTGCTCTGTCCCTGTCACGTTGGTGAGTGAGGGGACAGACCTGGGATGTGCAGGGTCCTGCTCTGGCCCTGTCACGTTGGTGAGTGAGGGGACAGACCTGGGATGTGCAGGGTCCTGCTCTCTCCCTGTCACGTTGGTGTATGAGGGGAGGCAGTGAGGGGACAGACCTGGGATGTGCAGGGTCTTGCTCTCTCCCTGTCACATTGGTGAGTGAGGGGACAGACCTGGGATGTGCAGGGTCCTGCTCTGTCCCTGTCACGTTGGTGTATGAGGGAGGCAGTGAGGGGACAGAGTTGGGATGTGCAGGGTCCTGCTCTCTCCCTGTCACGTTGGTGAGTGAGGGGACAGACCTGGGATGTGCAGGGTCCTGCTCTCTCCCTGTCACGTTGGTGAGTGAGGGGACAGAGCTGGGATGTGCAGGGTCCTGCTCTCTCCTGTCACTTTGATGTATTCCCTCCTTTGCCCTCAGTGTCCCCATTCTGGCCACGGCTGTGCAGGAGGAGCTGGAGAAGGAGTCATCGGACGCGAGCGTCTCCTGTCCGTTCTTCAGTGACTGCAGCTTTTCGGTAAGAGTCACATCCTCAGGAAGGAGCCGTGGATGCCTTCTGCTCTTGGGGCAGGCGAGGAGTGGGCAGTGTGAGTGCGGGGGAATGGGGTAAGATGCTGGACCAGCGGTGTCCTGACAGCTCGGGGTAGGGCAGGGTCTGTCTGTGCATGTCTCTTCTTCACCTCTGCCTGCTGTCGTGCTTTGCTTCCAGTCTGAGAGACATCACCTGGCGCTGCTCTGCCTGATCTGCTCGCAGCTGGGAATCGGGCCGGAGCAGATTCTGGAGATGGAGCTGTGCCTGGCAGACACCCAGCCCGCGGTAAGCAGAGGACTCTCTCAGGCCCCGATGTAATGAGCCCGCTCGGCTCTGCAGGCTCGTCCCGCGCGCTCCCCGCCTGCCGGCCTAACGCTGGAGACTGAGCTTCTGCTCAGAGGTGGCGCAGGCTTTCTGGGACGGGCGTTCGTCTGTGCCTTGTTCTTTTTATAAGCCCTCGGCCGTGCACTGATCTTGCCCTGAAACTTTATTGAGTGCTGGTTTTGTAACTTTGCCTGTAGTGCGGTTGTAACGTCTTTCAGCCGGCCCGGTGGCGCAGAGCTGGTGCAGCGTTGCCTTTATAAAGGAGCTCGGGTTCCAATCCCCGGCTCGGGTCTTCCACTCTCCCGCGGCCGGGGGATGCTGCGGAGGCGGCGCTTGTGGCCCCTGAAAGGTGAGAGCCTTGGTCACCGTGCGGCAGCGACCCCCGGGGGCTGGAGACAGGGCCCAGGCTCGCGGGGTCCTGGTGCACGAGGCCCCGGCTGCAGTGACTGGGGGGAGCCGGGCCTCCTGGCACCAGAGCCCGGAAGATGCCGGATCAGCTGCGAAGCAGGAGGAAGCTCTCCTGACATGAAGCCCGGTGTGCGTCCTGACCGCTGCCCTCCTGTCTCTCCTCAGGTGCTGGGAGGCGCTTTTGAGGAGTTCATCTTTGGCCCACGGCTGGATAACCTGCACAGCTGTTACTGTGCCTTGCAGGTGAGGTGAGCTGAGCGTGCGGGGACGTTTCTCCCCACTGCTTCCTGCACTGGTCTCACAGGTGGATCCTCTGCAGGTCCCCTCCGCTTTGCTCTTACATCTCGCGCTGTGTGTTGTTGTACGATGGCTCGGGCTTGGTGCTGGTAGCTTTGAGGCACAGGTGGAGCTGCTGCAGGAGCCACCGTACGTGACAGGTGCTTGGGGCAGGGTGGTGGCTCCCGCTGCAGCCACTGAAGGATGGGGGGCGTCTGATGCGAGGTACGGGGGTGTAAGAGAGGTAGAAGGCTGCATGCTGGGCTTTGCATGTTACATTTGGGAGTAATAGGGGCAGTAATGAGTGTCCTTCTTCCCTGTTCTCTGAATCTCCAGGCTCTCATTGGCTCTAGCGCCTCCCCAGATTCCCTCTCCAGAGACCCCAACGTTCGAATGATCACGCTGTACGACAACGAGGAGGTAAGGCTGCAGAGGGGCCGAGCTGCGCAGCGCGCGAGGGTCACTGAAGAGCGAGGCGGGGAGGGGACCGGGACACACACGCGCGCGCGAGGGTCACTGAAGAGCGAGGCGGGGAGGGACCGGGACGCGCGCGGGTCACTGAAGAGCGAGGCGGGGAGGGACCGGGACGCGCGCGGGTCACTGAAGAGCGAGGCAGGGAGGGAACGGGACGCGCGCGGGTCACTGAAGAGCGGGGAGGGACCGGGACGCGCGCGGGTCACTGAAGAGCGGGGAGGGACCGGGACGCGCGCGGGTCACTGAAGAGCGAGGCGGGACCGGGACGCGCGCGGGTCACTGAAGAGCGGGGAGGGACCGGGACGCGCGCGGGTCACTGAAGAGCGGGGAGGGACCGGGACGCGCGCGGGTCACTGAAGAGCGGGGAGGGACCGGGACGCGCGAGGGTCACTGAAGAGCGGGGAGGGACCGGGACGCGCGAGGGTCACTGAAGAGCGAGGCGGGGAGGGACCGGGACGCGCGAGCGAGGGTCACTGAAGAGCGAGGCGGGGAGGGACCGGGACGCGCGAGCGAGGGTCACTGAAGAGCGAGGCGGGGAGGGACCGGGACGCGCGAGCGAGGGTCACTGAAGAGCGAGGCGAGGCGGGGAGGGACCGGGACGCGCGAGCGAGGGTCACTGAAGAGCGAGGCGGGGAGGGACCGGGACGCGCGAGCGAGGGTCACTGAAGAGCGAGGCGGGGAGGGACCGGGACGCGCGAGCGAGGCGGGGAGGGACCGGGACGCGCGAGCGAGGGTCACTGAAGAGCGAGGTGGGGAGGGACCGGGACGCGCGAGCGAGGGTCACTGAAGAGCGAGGCGGGGAGGGACCGGGACACGATCAGAAGTGGAGGGGTTAATGATTGCTTTCCAGATGGTCACTGACTCCGACCTTCAGGAAGAAGGAGCTGCCATGGAGGAGCGCATGGTATTGGTTATTGACTCCTGCGCCTCTTCTGTTGATTGTGTGTCTCTCTTATTGCTTTGTTGTTATTTATTTGCATAACATTTTGATTGCTATCAGAAAATCAGTGTATTCAAGGAAATTGCTAATTGGTTGCTTTCTCTTCCTGCTTAGGTGGGTTCTGGGAGTGCACAGGGGGCAGAATCACTGTTAACGGAGCTCATCCTTCGTCGAATTGCCTCAACCCCAAAGAATCTGACAGCGTTTGAGGAGTCTGTTCCTAAGTCCTACATGATCAGTGCTGACATGGCCCACGCTGTGCACCCTAACTACGCGTACGTACCGGATCATTGGCGGCCTTCCCCCACACGGAGGCCTGGGTGGCTTACCTTACTAATGTATTCAGTTCTTACAGTGTTTTACTGTCTGCTGAATTATTTGCTTTTACCACTAAATTTAGAACTTAAGAAATTCCCTGCATGGTCACACCAAGGGCCATCGACCCCAGCATCCTGTCCCTGACACTGGCAAGTTCAGGTCACAAGTTACCTGGCAGATCCCATAAGGTAGATTTATTTCTTATTGCTCACTCTCAGAGATAAGAACATAAGAAAATGCCATACTGGGTCAGAGCAAATGTCCATCAAGCCCAGCATCCTGTGTCCAACATCGGCCAATCCAGGTCACAAGTTCCTGGCAGGATCCCAAGGGTTAAGATTCCAAGCTGCTTATCCCAAGAATAAGCAGTGGCTTTCTGCAACTCTCCCTTAATAGTTACTGAACTTTTCCAAACCTTTTTTTAAACGCAGCTAAACTAACAGCTTTCACCACATCTTCTGGTAACGAATTCAAAAGCTTCATATGTGTTGAGTAAGAAAATATTTTCTCTTATTAGTTTTAAATGTATTACCCAGTAACTTCAATTTGTGTCCCTTCATCTTTGTACTTTTCAAAAGAGTAAACAACTGATTAAAGTTTACTCATTCCACACCACTCATTATTTTATAGGCCTCTATCATATCCCCCCACCCCAGCCTTCTCTTCTCCAAGCTGAAGAGTCCTAACCTCTTCAGCCTTTCCTCATAGGGGAGCTGTTCCATCCCCTTTTATCATTTTGGTCGCCCTTCCCTGTACCTTTTCTAATTCTGCTCTATCTTTCTTGAGATGCGGTGACCAGAGCTGCACACAGTACTCAAGATGAGGATGCACCATGGAGTGATACAGAGACATTATGATATTCTCTGTTTTATTCTCCATTCCTTTCCTAATAATCCCCAGCATTCTGTGTGTGTATGATATATGAACACAAGATGAGGATGCACCATGGAGTGATACAGAGACATTATGATATTCTCTGTTTTATTCTCCATTCCTTTCCTAATAATCCCCAGCATTCTGTTTGTGTATGATATATGAACACAAGATGAGGATGCACCATGGAGTGATACAGAGGCATTAGGATATTCTCTGTTTTATTCTCCATTCCTTTCCTAATAATCCCCAGCATTCTGTTTGTGTATGATATATGAACACAAGATGAGGATGCACCATGGAGTGATACAGAGACATTATGATATTCTCTGTGTTATTCTCCATTCCTTTCCTAATAATCCCCAGCATTCTGTGTGTGTATGATATATGAACACAAGATGAGGATGCATCATGGAGTGATACAGAGACATTATGATATTCTCTGTTTTATTCTCCATTCCTTTCCTAATAATCCCCAGCATTCTGTTTGTGTATGATGTATGAACACATGATGAGGATGCACCATGGAGTGATACAGAGACATTATGATATTCTCTGTGTTATTCTCCATTCCTTCCCTAATAATCCCCAGCATTCTATTTGTGTATGATATATGAACACATGATGAGGATGCACCATGGAGTGATACAGAGACATTATGATATTCTCTGTTTTATTCTCCATTCCTTCCCTAATAATCCCCAGCATTCTGTTTGTGTATGATATATGAACCCAAGATGAGGTCACACCATGGAGTGACACAGAGGCATTATGATATTCTCTGTTTTATTCTCCATTCCTTCCCTAATAATCCCCAGCATTCTATTTGTGTATGATATATGAACACAAGATGAGGATGCACCATGGAGTGACACAGAGGCATTATGATATTCTCTGTTTTATTCTCCATTCCTTTCCTAATAATCCCCAGCATTCTGTGTGTGTATGATATATGAACACAAGATGAGGATGCACCATGGAGTGATACAGAGACATTATGATTTTCTCTGTTTTATTCTCCATTCCTTTCCTAATAATCCCCAGCATTCTGTGTGTGTATGATATATGAACACAAGATGAGGATGCACCATGGAGTGACACAGAGGCATTATGATATTCTCTGTTTTATTCTCCATTCCTTTCCTAATAATCCCCAGCATTCTGTTTGTGTATGATATATGAACACAAGATGAGGATGCACCATGGAGTGATACAGAGACATTATGACATTCTCTGTTTTATTCTCCATTCCTTTCCTAATAATACCCAGCATTCTGTTTGTGTATGATATATGAACACAAGATGAGGATGCACCATGGAGTGATACAGAGGCATTATGATATTCTCTGTTTCATTCTCCATTCCTTTCCTAATAATCCCCAGCATTCTGTGTGTGTATGATATATGAACACAAGATGAGGATGCACCATGGAGTGATACAGAGACATTATGATTTTCTCTGTTTTATTCTCCATTCCTTTCCTAATAATCCCCAGCATTCTGTGTGTGTATGATATATGAACACAAGATGAGGATGCACCATGGAGTGACACAGAGGCATTATGATATTCTCTGTTTTATTCTCCATTCCTTTCCTAATAATCCCCAGCATTCTGTTTGTGTATGATATATGAACACAAGATGAGGATGCACCATGGAGTGATACAGAGACATTATGACATTCTCTGTTTTATTCTCCATTCCTTTCCTAATAATACCCAGCATTCTGTTTGTGTATGATATATGAACACAAGATGAGGATGCACCATGGAGTGATACAGAGGCATTATGATATTCTCTGTTTCATTCTCCATTCCTTTCCTAATAATCCCCAGCATTCTGTGTGTGTATGATATATGAACACAAGATGAGGATGCACCATGGAGTGATACAGAGACATTATGACATTCTCTGTTTTATTCTCCATTCCTTCCCTAATAATCCCCAGCATTCTATTTGTGTATGATATATGAACACAAGATGAGGATGCACCATGGAGTGATACAGAGACATTATGATATTCTCTGTTTTATTCTCCATTCCTTTCCTAATAATCCCCAGCATTCTGTGTGTGTATGATATATGAACACAAGATGAGGATGCACCATGGAGTGATACAGAGACATTATGATTTTCTCTGTTTTATTCTCCATTCCTTTCCTAATAATCCCCAGCATTCTGTGTGTGTATGATATATGAACACAAGATGAGGATGCACCATGGAGTGACACAGAGGCATTATGATATTCTCTGTTTTATTCTCCATTCCTTTCCTAATAATCCCCAGCATTCTGTTTGTGTATGATATATGAACACAAGATGAGGATGCACCATGGAGTGATACAGAGACATTATGACATTCTCTGTTTTATTCTCCATTCCTTTCCTAATAATACCCAGCATTCTGTTTGTGTATGATATATGAACACAAGATGAGGATGCACCATGGAGTGATACAGAGGCATTATGATATTCTCTGTTTCATTCTCCATTCCTTTCCTAATAATCCCCAGCATTCTGTGTGTGTATGATATATGAACACAAGATGAGGATGCACCATGGAGTGATACAGAGACATTATGATATTCTCTGTTTTATTCTCCATTCCTTTCCTAATAATCCCCAGCATTCTGTGTGTGTATGATATATGAACCCAAGATGAGGTCACACCATGGAGTGACACAGAGGCATTATGATATTCTCTGTTTTATTCTCCATTCCTTCCCTAATAATCCCCAGCATTCTATTTGTGTATGATATATGAACACAAGATGAGGATGCACCATGGAGTGATACAGAGACATTATGATATTCTCTGTTTTATTCTCCATTCCTTTCCTAATAATCCCCAGCATTCTGTTTGTGTATGATATATGAACACAAGATGAGGTCGCACCATGGAGTGATACAGAGACATTATGATATTCTCTGTTTTATTCTCCATTCCTTTCCTAATAATCCCCAGCATTCTGTTTGTGTATGATATATGAACACAAGATGAGGATGCACCATGGAGTGATACAGAGGCATTATGATATTCTCTGTTTTATTCTCCATTCCTTTCCTAATAATCCCCAGCATTGAGGTCACACCATGGAGCGATACAGAGACATTATGATATTTTCTGTTTTATTCTCCATTCCTTTCCTAATAATCCCCAGCATTCTGTGTGTGTATGATATATGAACACAAGATGAGGTCGCACCATGGAGCGATACAGAGACATTATGATATTTTCTGTTCCCTGTACGTACCGGATCAGTCCAGACACCTGGGTTGTGACTCCGCACCAGCAGGTGGAGACAGAGTAAAACTTGTCGGGCTCCCTACATATAGTAAGGTGCCACCCACAGCCCCTCAGTCTTTCTCTGTCTCCAGCAGATGGGGCAGGTCCACCCACAGTCTCTGGAATCCCTGGGGTTGGAGTTAGCCAGTCAGGGATAGAAAAAAAAAAAAAAAAAACCATAGGACAGAAAGGGGATTTTCCTTTTTTGTTTTAATTCATAGTAAAAAAAAAAAAAAAAAAAAGAATTAGAAAGTTTTGGGCCAGGAAGCTCCCGGTGGAAGTGCCTCCCAGGGGGGTTGCCAGATCCTGAGGGGATCATCCTCCCCTGGTAGAGGCCGCTGCTGGGGTCGAGGACCCGGCCCCTCTGGCAGCAGCGTTGGGGGTGACACCGGGGAGCCCGGTTCACTCACCCCCAGTGGAGCCCGGAGGCTTTTCAGCACCCTGGTCAGCGACTTTAGTAAAAAAAAAAAAAAAAAAAAAAAAGGTTTTTGTTACTTTTGCGCCGGCTCTCTCTCTCTCCCGCGCGACGTTTCGTTCGGGGGGGGGGGGCGGTTTGTTTTGCTTAGGGCTGCGGTGTTTTTCGTGCGATCTCGGCCGGAATGCCCGTCGGGGCCGCCTGCCGCGCGTGCGGCTCCGCGCGCACGCGAGTCTCGAGGGACGGCATGTGTTCGGGCTGCCTCGCCAGAGGCGAGGGACCGTCCGGGGGCGATCGGGGGGGTCGGACCCGGGCGTCTCGTTCGCCGCCGCGCGTTTGTGCAGTGCAGGAGGGGGGGCTGGATCCGTTCCCGCTTAGCGCGGGAGCGGCGGCCATTTTGTCGACCGTCCACGAGGCGACCAGGAGAGCCATGGAACATGGCTCCCAGCCCCCTCCGCTCTCCCCCCATCCTCGGGCCGCGTCGGGGGCGCCTCGGGGTGCCTCCGATGCGGCTGACTGGGGTTCGGGGGAGGGGCGCTCGGACTCTGAAGAGTCCTTTTCGGAGGATTTTAATTTTTTATTAAAAAAATTGGCGATGTATCAGAGGGAGCGGCGCAGGCACGGGAAAGTGCCAGGAGATGCGGATGGGCGGTCCCGCTCCCGGAAGAGGTCTGCCCGCCCTAGAGACACGGCTGTGCCCCCGAAGGACAAGCGGCTGGCGCGTGGCGCGCCCCAGGACGCGGATTCGGAATCCACTTCCTCGGAGGAGGAACGGTCGATCTCGGGGGCGCCGGAAGGGCCTGAGGGGCCCGATGAGCAGGGTCCAGCGCAGTCAGGCGCAGGCAAGGGCGCGCAGACGGGGGATGGTGACGACCCCAAGGTCGTCCGCCTGTTTAAGAGGGAGGAGCTCTCCCCTCTCATTCCAGCGATCCTCGACGAGATTGGAGTGGAGGCCCCGCCGGTGGAAACCCGTCAAGGGCCTAAGATGGATCCGGTACTCCTGGGACTCGCGGGTCCTACGGTAGCGTTCCCTTTCCATTTTTCTGCGTCCGACATTCTCTTCCGAGAATGGGACACCCCGGAGTTGGGCCTCAAGGTAAGTAAAGCTATGGATAAGCTATATCCTCTGCCGGAGGATGCCTTGGAGCTCCTGCGGCTCCCTCGCGTGGATGCTGCTGTGTCGGCGGTCACCAAAAGGTCGACCATTCCCGTCACCGGCGCTACGGCGCTGCGGGATGTCCAGGATCGGAAGCTGGAGGTGCAGCTCAAGAAAGTGTTCGAGGTGTCAGCCCTGGGAGCGAGGGCTGCTATTTGCAGCAATTTTGCGTTGCGGGCTGGGCTCCGCTGGGCCCAGACCTTACAAGCGAATGCGGGTCTCTCAGAAGGGGAGGCTGCTCAGGCGGACCTTCTGGAGGCAGTAATCGCTTACAGCGCTGATGCCATGCATGATCTGCTGCGCACCTCGGCCCGGGCCATGGTGTCTGCGGTTTCAGCGCGTCGTCTTCTCTGGCTCCGAAACTGGGCTGCGGACGGTACGTCTAAGGCTCATCTCGGCGCCTTGCCTTTTAAGGGGAAGTTGCTGTTTGGAAAGCAGCTGGATGATATCATGCAGTTCCTGAGTGAGAACAAGGCTTTTAAGCTACCGGAGGACAGGCCACGTCCTAGACCAAATTTTTCTGCACGGAACCGTTTTCGAAACAACCGTCGCCAGAGGCCGCAGAGGTCAGCTGGGGCAGGTCAATCCTTTAGAGGAGGCGCTACCAGAGCTTTGACCTGGCCCCAGCCCTTTCGGGGGAAGAGATTCAACAGATCAGGTGGATCCTCGGCGGGATCCGGGGCCAAGTCGGCCCAATGATACGCAATTGGTTCGTTTCTCGGCGAAGGCTCAAGAGGACGTTCCACGGGTGGGAGCGCGCCTCGAGAGTTTTTACGAGGAATGGACCAAAATCACTTCGGACCAGTGGGTGCTAGACGTGATAAGACACGGTTACGCGTTAGAATTTGCACGTCTCCCCTGGGACAAGTTTCTCGTATCCCCCTGCAAGGCCGTAGCCAAAAGGGCCGCCGTACGGGCAACCCTCCAGCGCCTGGAGGCTCTGGGCGCCATCACTACTGTGCCGCCGGCGCAACGGGGCATGGGAAGGTACTCCATTTATTTCGTGGTTCCAAAAAAGGACGGAGCGTTTCGTCCGATCCTCGATCTAAAGGGAGTAAACCGGTGCCTTCGTGTTCCACGGTTCAAGATGGAAACAATTCGCTCGGTAGTGGCTGCGGTTCGCCCAGGCGAGTTCCTAGCGTCCCTGGATCTGACGGAGGCGTATCTCCACATAGGGATCCAGCCCGCCTATCATCAATACTTGCGATTTTGCATCCTGGGCAAGCATTTCCAGTTCAGGGCTCTTCCCTTCGGTCTCGCCACGGACAGGTGCGGCGTTTGCTAGCGCTACAATGCCCTTTGGTCCGCGATTACCTGATGGTCTTGGGTTCCATGGCGTCGACACTCGCCTTGGTGCCTTGGGCTTTTGCTCATCTGCGACCGTTACAATCAGCGTTACTTTCCCGCTGGAGGCCGGTCTCGGAGGAGTTCCTGCGCCCGCTGCCTCTCACGGACCGCGCCAGGGCCAGCCTGCAGTGGTGGCTCTGCCCCAACCATCTGACGTGCGGCGTTTCTCTGATCCTGCCCAATTGGACGGTGGTCACGACGGATGCCAGTCTCTCGGGTTGGGGAGCGGTCTGTGGGGGGCGCTCGGTGCAGGGCCTGTGGTCAGCCCAGCAGTCGCAGTGGTCCATCAATCGGTTGGAGACCAAGGCGGTGGCGCTGGCGTTGCAAGCTTTTCTGCCGTGGATACGGGGTCAGGCGGTTCGAGTCCTGTCGGACAACGCCACCACGGTAGCCTATATCAACCGTCAAGGCGGGACACGGAGTCAGCAAGTGGCGGAGGAAGCGGCTCAGTTGATGTGCTGGGCGGAACGGCACCTCAGCAGCATTGCGGCTTCACACATCGCCGGCGTCGACAACGTCCAAGCGGACTTCCTCAGCCGGCACCGGCTGGATCCAGGGAGTGGGAACTCCCGGAGGGTAGCGTACCGACTCATCTGCGCCAGGTGGGGTCAACCACGTCTGGATCTGATGGCCACCGCGCAAAACGCAAAGGCTCCGAGGTTCTTCAGCCGTCGGAGGGAGCGGGGCGCGGAAGGGGTCGATGCACTCGTGCTTCCTTGGCCCACGGACGTGCTGCTCTACGTGTTTCCCCCGTGGCCTCTGATAGGCAAGGTGCTCCGACGGATCGAGCTACATCCGGTGGAAGTGATCTTGGTGGCGCCGGAGTGGCCACGGCGTCCGTGGTTCGCGGATCTACTGCGGTTAGCGGTGGAATCTCCGCTCCGTTTGCGGGGCGACGCGACCATTCTGCGGCAGGGACCCGTTTGTTTGGAGGACGCGGATCACTTTTGTCTCGCGGTTTGGCGTTTGAGAGGGCGCGTCTAAGGTCCAAAGGGTACTCCGAGGCAGTGATCACCACGTTGTTGAGGGCTAGAAAACAGTCCACGTCTTTGACCTATATGAGGGTCTGGACGGTCTTTGAGGACTGGTGTAGTGCTCGCGAGGTGAACCCCATTCGGCCGGAAGTTCCGGAGATTCTCTCTTTCCTTCAAGAGGGCCTCTCGAAGGGACTGTCCTGGAGTACCCTGAAAGTTCAAGGGGCAGCCCTTGGCTGCCTTCGAGGTAAGGTCCGGGGAGTGTCCTTGGCGGGCCATCCGGATGTGACACGGTTTCTGCGGGGGGCGAAGCATCTCCGTCCGCCGGTCCGGAATCCGTGCCCCTCCTGGAACTTAAACTGCGTGCTTTCGGCTCTTTGTGGGCCGCCTTTTGAACCGGTCAAGCGGGCGACGTTGAAGGATTTAACATTGAAAACAGTGTTTTTGGTCGCTATTACGTCCGCGCGTCGGGTCTCGGAGTTACAAGCTCTTTCTTGTAGAGAACCGTTTTTGCGTTTTACAGAGACTGGTGTCTCTCTGCGGACTGTCCCCTCCTTTTTACCCAAGGTGGTGTCGTCCTTTCACTTAAATCAGTCAGTTGATCTTCCCGGGTTTTCGGCCATGGATCCTCAGGCCAGGGGATCGAGGGAACTGAGGAAACTTGATGTCCGTAGGATTCTACTTCGTTATCTGGAAGTTACGAATCCTTTCCGGGTTTCCGATCACTTGTTTGTTCTCTGGTCGGGGGCTCGTAGAGGATCGGCGGCTTCGCGGGCCACGATTGCGCGTTGGCTCAAGGAGGCGATTAGTTCGGCGTATCTTCTGCAGGGCAAGTTGGCACCCAGGGAGCTTCGTGCACATTCGACGCGGGCGCAGGCCACGTCTTGGGCCGAAGTTTCTAGTGTGTCCACACAAGAGATCTGCAGGGCGGCAACGTGGAAATCGTTGCACACTTTCACGAGACATTACAGGCTTGATGTCCAGGCGACTGCGGCTCAGGGTTTTGGGGCGAGTGTTCTCCGAGCGGGACTCTCTACTTCCCACCCTGGGTAAATTAGCTCTGGTACATCCCAGGTGTCTGGACTGATCCGGTACGTACAGGGAAAGGAAAATTAGTTCTTACCTGATAATTTTCGTTCCTGTAGTACACGGATCAGTCCAGACTCCCGCCCGTCTGTGTCTTGTAGTTTAGATCAGAAGAAAGAGAGAGAGTCTGCTCGTTTGCTTATTTGGCTATTTGGCTATTGTAGTTTGCAGTTTGCACGTTGTGTTCATGGTTCTGAAGGTTTTCGGCTCCAGCTCAGGGGCTGTTGTGAATTGGCCTCATGTTTGGGGTTTTTTTCTAGTTAGCTAGTTTTTTTGGCTTTATCTGGCTTTGACATTACGTGCGACTGAGGGGCTGTGGGTGGCACCTTACTATATGTAGGGAGCCCGACAAGTTTTACTCTGTCTCCACCTGCTGGTGCGGAGTCACAACCCAGGTGTCTGGACTGATCCGTGTACTACAGGAACGAAAATTATCAGGTAAGAACTAATTTTCCTTTTTATTCTCCATTCCTTTCCTAATAATCCCCAGCATTCTGTGTGTGTATGATATATGAACACAAGATGAGGATGCACCATGAAGCGATACAGAGGCATTATGATATTCTCTGTTTCATTCTCCATTCCTTTCCTAATAATCCCCAGCATTCTGTTTGTGTATGATATATGAACACAAGATGAGGATGCACCATGGAGTGATACAGAGGCATTATGATATTCTCTGTTTTATTCTCCATTCCTTTCCTAATAATCCCCAGCATTCTGTTTGTGTATGATATATGAACACAAGATGAGGATGCACCATGGAGTGATACAGAGGCATTATGATATTCTCTGTTTTATTCTCCATTCCTTTCCTAATA
This sequence comes from Rhinatrema bivittatum, assembly GCF_901001135.1. Lineage (NCBI taxonomy): Eukaryota > Metazoa > Chordata > Amphibia > Gymnophiona > Rhinatrematidae > Rhinatrema > Rhinatrema bivittatum. The sequence continues at coordinate 5,816,369 of NC_042620.1, read as the reverse complement.
ATCCCCAGCATTCTGTTTGTGTATGATATATGAACACAAGATGAGGATGCACCATGGAGTGATACAGAGACATTATGATATTCTCTGTTTTATTCTCCATTCCTTTCCTAATAATCCCCAGCATTCTGTTTGTGTATGATATATGAACACAAGATGAGGATGCACCATGGAGTGATACAGAGACATTATGATATTATCTGTTTTATTCTCCATTCCTTTCCTAATAATCCCCAGCATTCTGTTTGTGTATGATATATGAACACAAGATGAGGATGCACCGTGGAGTGATACAGAGGCATTATGATATTCTCTGTTTTATTCTCCATTCCTTTCCTAATAATCCCCAGCATTCTGTTTGTGTATGATATATGAACACAAGATGAGGTCACACCGTGGAGTGATACAGAGACATTATGATATTCTCTGTTTTTATTCTCCATTCCTTTCCTAATAATCCCCAGCATTCTGTTTGTGTATGATATATGAACACAAGATGAGGATGCACCATGGAGTGATACAGAGACATTATGATATTCTCTGTTTTATTCTCCATTCCTTTCCTAATAATCCCGTGCATTCTGTTTGCTTTCTTGGCTGCTGCTGCTGCACACTGGACTTTGCTGAAAAGCGTGAAACATCTTCGGCCACCCCTACGGTGGCCACTTAATCTAGTATTGAAAATTTTGGCAGGGCCCTCCTTTCGGCCGCTGTGCAGTCTTTCCTTGAGTTTTTTAACCTTGAAAACGGTGTTTCCTGGTGGCTGCCTATTCGGCGCATCACATCTCTGAACTGCAGGCATTGTCGTGTTGAGAACCGTTCCTTCGGAATGACTCCAGGAGCGTTACAGCTTCGTACCGTTCCTTCCTTCTTGTGCAAGGTCGTCTCAGTTTCATTTGAATCAGTCCATTTCATTGCCTTCCCTAGATAAGTGGAGGAATACCACCTCCTCAGCCATTTGAAAGTCTGTATACGTTTGGTGCAGTATCTGGAAGTTTCAGAACCGGTCCAAAAGACAAGCCCACCTGTTTGTCCTTCATGGGGGGAAGGAAGCAGGGCGAACCAGTTTCGTGGGCTACCATAGCTTGCTGGAATAAGGAGGTGGTCATGGGAGCTGTGTGTGGAGGCAGGAAAGCCATTACCTTCTCAGGTTAAAGCTCATTCCATCAGG